>NW_028297112.1:5810184-5997123 GCF_055798465.1 Pogonomyrmex barbatus | reverse complement strand
CCGCCTTCGCCAGGCCCCAGGATATCACGGGCCCGACCAGACGCCAGTCCTCGCGTGACAGCGTCGACTCCGCCGGCCAGCATACCCCACCTGATCACGCGGACCTCCTCTTCAAGGTCTTGCTATACTCCCTGATACCCGTTTCTTTGCGCGCTCGCTCATCTCACGCGACTTGATACACCGACTTTTATTATAGTTCTCTCAGAAATGCTTTATTAATTCTTTGTGAACATAATCATTTTTTATCCTACATGAAAGAGATAGAAAATATAATTTTTTTATTTTATATTTTCTATATATTTGTTTTATTTTAATTTTATTTATTTTACTTTAGCGTACTTTTAAATTTGGCTGATTATTTTTTAACAATATATGTAAATTTTAGGAATGTTACATTGGTTGCTGCAGCATTGTCTTTCTTTTCTTCGAAGCTTTCGTGAAATATTAGTTCGGAGTTGAGTGTTAGATCAGAATTAAGCGCTACGCAAATGATGAGCGAGCTGGTATAAGAATGAAACGTTTGTTTGAATGTGTGATCGTTGCTCGATGCAGGTGATGTTACTTGGAGATAGCGGCGTTGGGAAAACCTGTCTTCTAACGCGTTTCCGCGATGGTCTCTTCTTGTCGGGAAACTACATAACGACTGTCGGCATTGACTTTAGGGTGAGATCTCTCAGGGTTATTCCATCTTGTACTTAGATACGCGATTAATAAAGAACATTTTCACGTTAATAAAATTTTTATTAATGATTTACGAAATCATTAATTTTCTAATAACGAAATGCATGTTGCTCACATTGAATGATGATATCTTTGCAATGTAGATTGGTTGATCTTCAAGAAGTTAAGAAAAATAAAAGGATTGTTTTTCGTACTTTTACAGAACAAAGTTGTCATTGTCGACGACACGCCGATCAAGCTGCAGATATGGGACACAGCCGGCCAAGAAAGATTCCGAAGCGTAACGCACGCTTACTACCGAGACGCACATGGTAAATCTTTTAAATTACAAATTTACTTCGATTTAATAATGATCGCGAAACACGAAATATCAATTGACAAATATATTGAAACTGAAATTAATAATAAATTGATAATTAACATTAATATCGAGAAATTTGAGGAATGTTTCTTGTCGCTTGTACTACGTATATACATCGCAACAAATCATTCTCTAAAATTTTGCATTTTACTTGCGAATTTTATTTAATATAATACTGTGTATCTAATACAGAATTAGTATTATTATTTTAATGAGAGGCTTGGTTGGTTTAATGCACGAGAACAGCGCTTTTCGAGAATCGCAGCGCTTTTTAATAGAAGTGTGTTTATCACATTGCCGACAAATTCGATATTGTTGATGATTTTCCATGTGTTTTATAATATCTCGCAATGATTTAATTTTTACGCTACAAACATCACTTTTATAAGCGAAAAATTATTAGTGAAAAATAATAAGAAATATTTCAGCAACAGATGTAACGCATTTTCAAGCACCAGGTATTTAATACATATTTATAAACGCGTATTTTAATCAACAAGATTGACAATTATGAAACACGACATTTTTAACACGATTATTGTTATTAATGCCCAGATTCTTCACTACATCAATTTACGAATTCATTAACCGATTTAAAATTAAATTTTTCTTAATAAAGAAATAATGTGTTGTAGGTTTTTTTTTTTGATAATTTTGAATAGTTTAGATTGTTGTAGTTTCCGGGTATCTTAAAATGTTATTATTGAAAATGTTACCGAGAAGAATGTACAAAGATGACATGTTAAAATAGATAGAGAATATAATTTTGTGTTGTAAAACTTTCGAGTCTTAAATTTTCATTTCTGTTTTTCTCAAGAACTTATCTATATAAAATTGGTCTTAGGACTTGGAATTTAGGATTTCTCTTGCGCATGTAACTATAAACTTTCCGATGTACAATGCGAAACAACAGCGTTACATTGGTGCGTCTTCGGGGAAATCTTAATTGCTCATCTCGACTTGACTGTTCACACTTGGTCCGTTTCTGGCTTTGGAATGATAAATTTGCGTTATCTCTTTACTCAAAGCAAACTCGACTTTACAATGCTTGAATCATTTGTAACTTCCTATGATTCGAATCTTAGCCGCTGTTCGCGATTTTGTTGCTCCGCCAGTTTTGGCCAGATGCCAAACTCAATTCGCGCGATACGAGGAAGGAATATAAGGAGGTTGCCTAAGGGGGAATCTCATTGTTTGCCGGCAATCTGTGAATTCTAAAGGTGTTGCGACAATAATGCTGCGTTGCATCTCAACTTCGGAAGTAATCATTCCAGTCGAGTAAATTCAACAATAATTAGACGCGTCACTCATCTAGAAGATTAAATAGCAACTATTGAAACTATACAGAATCGAGACGAATTCAAAGCAAAAGTAGATTGAACTTGCAACAATTTGTAAAGCTTTTCAAACTATAGTTCAATTTAATTAAAGATTTAATTCAAAATTTATGATAATAATTATATAAATTATATTAATAAATTATATTAACTAATAATTATATAAATTATATTATGTAAGACTTGTATATTACTAATTAAGACTTGTATACTACTAATTAACAAATTATAATACTGTCCTTTAACCGTATTATAATTTAAAAGTAAAATTTAAAAGTATATTTTACATAAAACAAATAATTAAGTATATAACGTAATAAATAATTCACAATAGTGATCGAAAGTGAGAAAAAAATTGCAGTTTGATTTATATGAATTTCTGTTTTCATTTTTACTTTAAACTCATTACTATTATTTAATGTATTAAAATTCAATACATAAGAAAAACGAATGCATACATATCTATACGTATCTATACACATTTCGTAAAATATTTCGGAACATTGGCGCAAATTCGAGAAATAATCGACGCTCAAAAGTCAATAAGAAAGGCAATTCACACGATTGATTGCAGCGCTTCTGTTGCTGTACGATGTGACAAATAAGACGAGTTATGACAACATTAGGGCTTGGTTAAGCGAAATCCGGGAACACGCAAATGAAGATGTCGTCATTATGCTGCTGGGTGAGTCGTATTTATATTTATTCCTATACTGATAAATATACCCGCTTATTGGACTTAAACGGTTTACGATTTCTGGAACGCTAAATGCCAAAAATGAGGGCCGTAATAACTTGACGGAGATAAGAGCTCGAGAAAGCTGTCTGAATGACCTAGATTTGATTTCAACGACATCCCAAGCTGATATACTTCCAATTATCGAATCTGATTTAAATCAGAGATTCAGAACTAACAATCCTGGTTTTGGGGAGGATCGAGTTTAACTAGCGTTTCCGCTTAATTGCAATTTGTATTGCTTTGAAAGCAATTAAGATCGATCTTCACGAGCCTGCGTTTGGCTGGAAATACATTCGATGCAAGTGTAAAAAAGATAGACATATTTTCGACATGCCACAATTTTACGTTTCATTTTTTAGCTTTTAATTTGAAATCCAATTTCAATCCAATGTAAATATCATGTGTGGACTATCTGTCCATGTAAATTGACCTTAATTGCTCACAGGCAGTCCAGACGGCGTCGACCGACCGTTATATTAGCTTCATCATGGAAAAATTGGATATTTTGTGATAATTTATCTTCTCGTCGCTATATTAAATCGTAGGTAATAAGTCCGACTGCGGGACGGAGCGCGCTGTTAAGCGAGAAGACGGCGAGCGATTAGCGCAGGAATACAAAGTGCCGTTCATGGAAACGTCTGCCAAGACTGGCCTCAATGTCGAATTGGCGTTTCTCGCCGTTGCTCGGTACGGTCTCGATAAAATTAACAAATGTAGCGTAAGATGATACGATCGACTAATATTCATATTTATCAATGTAGGTTAACCTTTAATCTCAATTTAATTTACTTTAGATCTTCTTTTAATTAAAAGAATTATAAAAGGATAAAGAATAATTAAACTGAAATTAAAATTAAGACATTGATAGAAATGGATATGATACATATTAATTTGTTTATTTAATTTTACTTTAACATTTGATTAGCTTTAGTTTAGTTTGTTTCTTTCAAATTTAAAACTTTAATTTAAATCTAAGAGAGATAAAAAAAAAAACAAATGAACTAAAATAAAAATCAATCAAGTCTGGAAAGTTTTGTACATTTTTAACAAAAGACAAAGACTGATTTCTCGAAACATTGAAGAGAAATCAATATAAAGCTAAATAATGCTAATTGATTTCAGGGAGTTGAAGGCCAGAAAAAGCGACAACCCTGACGAGACGAAATTCAACGTTCAGGACTACGTACGTCAGCAGTCGCAAAGAAACTCCTGCTTCAACTCCAGCTGCCTGACAACCTGAACTACTTTTTTTTTTTTACATTAAATTACAAGAATACGCGAATTGGAACCGCGTTGAACGCGAGAAGGATGTGAAATCAGCGAAATCAGATGTTCATTTGATTTTCGCGCAAGATCATCGGTGTAACATTCGTTGCGGGGCATTATAAATTTTATACTCAATTCACAGAATAGATTTGTGAACCTACTCACAATGCAGGCAGATCGATACAAATTTGGATAAATCGAAACCGAAATCACTGAGTGATCAATAATATCGATCAATATATTCTATAAAAGGAACTAGCGTATTTATTTTGTTCAGCGGAGAATTATAAATGTAGCGTAAAATCGCGCACGCGATACCGAAGATAAAAAAATCAGTTGAATTTTGTTTAGCATAGCGTCAGAGGGAACACTGAGTTCTCGCTAAATGTAAGCAAATGTGTCATGTGGTTATTCGCACACGCTGTATATTTATGTGAATAATTGTAAGAGGACATAGAAAGAATCTCACACGCAGGTCACCCAAGTAGGTAAGGCTTTTGCTCGATGGTTCTAATTTCGCGTATGCTATGTTCGCATGCATATGCATGTAGGTATATATTAAGCGCTTAGCGCGTTCATTAACGATCGTTGAGTGTAAATTGTAACTTTGACTGTCATACGCCGATTCCGCAATCATTCATTATTGTTGCGTTCCATTAATGTTCGCTGTTTGCAACAAAGGAGCGCGAATAATCTTCGATTTGCATACAATATGCTTGTTACAAGTTATAGCGGCGCATACGCTCGGCGCGACTGCACTTCCTTCGCGGTATCTGCGTGAGCAGACAAAATATCAGTACAAGCTCAGTCGTACCAAGTAATTGCGAGGTAATGAGTATCGAAAGAGACAGACAGGGAGAGAGAGAGAGAGAGAGAGGGGGGAGAGAGGGAGAGAGAGAGAGAGAGAGAGAGAGAGAGAGAGAGAGAGAGAGAGCAAAATCCCGTAGGAAGAACATTGAGAAAACAATTCGCAACTGCTTTCAAATAGAGCGATGCGCAAACGCTCAAGTTTCCCTCTTCCTTTCTTTTTTTTTTTTCTTTCTTCTTCGTAGTCGAGGACAAAGTGTCACAGATTTCTATATGAATAAATCTCTAGCTCTGAAAGACGAAAATAAAGCAAACGGAATGGGGCGTGATCATATTTAACGAGTTCAAAATTACCGTTATCGTCATCATCGAGTTGTGAAATCTTTTTTTAGAATAGATGATACTTACGCCAAAAAAATACTATTTCATCGAGCACTAGATGCCCCGGATCATCTTATGACTGCTGTGCGTTAGCGATTCCAGATGTTCCATAGAAATCTTTGGCGTGTGTTTCGTGATTGTTATCAAGTGCATGGGCATGTTTTATAATCGATAAACTGATATTCATGTAATATTAGAAGAAGACACTAATGTGTCTTGATCGAGGAAAAATGATTATCCAAAATGTAATGGAGAAATTAAGGAAATTTATCGATCGTTATCGTGTCAGAATTCTAAGAGAAGTTGAGAACCGCTGCCTGTTGAAGAGTCAATAAGCTTAACACTATTTAATAAAGCTCTATTAACGTTATTGCGAAGAACCGTCTAACCGCTCTCTCGATTTTTCTAAGCCTTCACTTTACGATAAAATTAACGGTAGTGTCACGCCTATGCGTGCAAACGAACATTAATTTTAGCGAATGGAAATCCAGAAGAATCTAGAGTCGGTTTAGGCAGAGGATCAAAGAAATATATCGCATATGTTACATCCTGATGTATATGACATGCAATCTGTCTTACCTGCAGTGTACAAATGACAATTTCGTGTATCAAATGTATATCAGAAGGTGTATATGAAATAAAAGCTGACCAAACATATGATATAATATTTAATAATCCTATCTCGATCTTTCTTATAAGCAAAATTTTTTCGAAGAATAAAGTTATAAAGTCGAAGAACAAAAACTAAACCGTTTGATTGATTTATGGCGCCGAATACCTTTTTTTATTCAATAAGTACAGAAAATAGGCTTTCGCCATTTTCTCCTATCTATGTCAATTATTGTGTAGTTCTTAAATCCTTGATTTCGATCAAATTTTGATTAACATGGATATTAATATTAATTTATCTTGTTTGACATAAAAAATAAAATCAGAGTCAACATTAAAATCAGGTATGATAGGTAGGTTAGAAACATACATAACTATACCAATTAAGTTAGTCGTATAATACATACATACATACATACATACATCGACATATTAAATATATGTCGCATCGAAGGCATCGAGAACTCAGATCCATGGGTTCGTCACTTCTATAGCCATGTATGTACATACATACCATGGAGACATCATGCGACACGTTCAAACGTTTCTAATGCTCTCCGAACTGTGAGTGTGAACGTAAGTCTCCGAGTTGAACTAATTTGTCGTTGCAAGTATCTGGTCGCGCCATCTTAACGCGTCATCAATAAGCTGGACGCACGGAAACGGATCTTGCGCCTTCCGACTTCGGAGCTTCGGCACCAACTTCCAACGTTCCAACCAATCTTCCGTTGGCCGCAAACAAAACGCTGCGTCTTTAACCTGAGAGGGTCTTCGAGGAGGCATACATACGTGGCGTCGGCGAGCATCGGCGACAGCGTCCTGGCGGTGGTAGTGTCGTCCTAGTGCCGAATAGCGTAGTTCACGATGGACGAGGACGTGGTGGAGATCGGAAACGTGGAGAGCGTGTGTAGACTATGTCTCTCCACGGATGGGCCCAGATCGTCGGTGTTTGCGGCGCAGGGCGAGGAGAAGGAAGACTCGTCCGGCATATCACTGGTCGCTAAAATTCAAGCCTGCCTGTCAATCCAAGTACGTATACGTGCGTTCTCGCGATTTGCGTTCTTCCCGCTTAAGAATCAATCGCGAGAACCATTCATTGATCCCGGAATCAGGTGATAAGGTTTCACCGACGTTTCGAGGTTATAATTATAGGAGAACTAAAGGACTGGCTCGGAATCGAGATTAGGTTATTATTTCTTCGAGAACTTGCACTCTATCCAATTCTACCCATAATATATAAATATAAATATTTTAAGAAAGATTTAAGAGAGCCATTGTGACATTAAAACATAATATTAACAGATGCGGATTATCATAAACTATCAACTGAAAAAATTAATTTAAATATTAATTTCAATATTTTTTATTGAAATTACTCAAGTTAGATATAAATTATTCTTTTCTGAGTGTATTTTATACTTTGTACATTTAAAAAATGGAAAAATATAAAATATATAAAATTTTGAGAGAAAGCAAAAACAAAGCAAAAAGATCGTAGAATATATGGCTAGATTTATAGTTTTATCTATTTCATTAGTAAAGTTCTTCTCAAAGTTATTATCTAATACTTAATGTTCTCAATTTTTTAGATTTCAACATCCGATAAAATATCTACATTGATATGTGACAATTGTATAAAAAGTGTTAACCAGTGGCATATTTATAAGGAGTCATGTCTGCGCTCTCAGGATAAACTACAAGAATGGCTAGCAAGTCAATCACAATCAAATCCTATGGTAAGGTGTTTTGAAATATTAGAATATAATAGTTTGTCATTTTGTTATTATTTTTACATGTTTCCAATATCTGTAGGTCATAACGATCAAGGATGAACCAATGGATTTTGATTATGAAGATAAGGTTGAGATTATTTCAGAGACCAATGATTTGGAACAATCAGTAAGTATAATATTTTTATATGATAAAGCTTTTAATTATGATGAAAAGAAAAGATTTTCTATATAAATATTATTTGATTCTCCAGCAATCATCAATTCAAACAGTGGAAAATGAGGAATCCAATGAGAAAGTGAAAGAAGTAACAGATAACAGCAATGCAACAGATACAAGTAAAGAGTCTGAACCGATTCCGGAATTGGAAACTCCGGTGGAAACTCCGGTGAAAACTCCGGTGGAAATTTCAATGGAGGCTGTCAAGGAAGGTCAAACGGACCAACAGAATGTTGTAATATTACGTTCCATTAAAAGAGAACCACAGGATGATGATGATACCGATTGTACAATAGAACTAGAATCTACGAATAGCAACGAATTGCTATTGAATCCTATGGCAGTCAACGAGACGGAGGATACAGTTATGGAGGCCGATTCCACGCAAAAGTCTAACACGGTTGCTGCACCACCCAAAAAGAAACTGCGACGCGGTCCTCATACACATTTCCGAGGCACGCGCGTCTTTAAACAAAAGTGTACACACTGCCAAATATTCCTGCACTCCAAATATACATACATAAAACATATGAAGAGGTTTCACAGTAAGGAAAATGGCACTGAAAATTTGGAGACACAAAACGACGACGAGGAGATGATCGAGGATTTGGAAGATGAACTGGTTAGTATGGAGAAGGATTCGCCATTGACGCAAGTTCAACAAGATATTATTAGCCAGCTGAAAACTTTCTCTTGCTATTCTTGTGAACAAACCTTTAACGATCGGCGTAGCACGCTCGCACATATACGTCAACATCTACCGGACTTGAGACCATACACATGTATCGCCTGCCTAACAGAATTTTCAGATCGATCAATGTATCAGCTACATTGTAGCGCATCCTTCGAATGTGCTATGAAGATTGCTTTAGTTATACCGAAGCATGGCGATGAACGGTACTTTACATGCAATATGTGTCTGCGCTCGATGCAAGATAGGAAGGAGCTACTGAAACATTTGTCGAAACATTCCGACAAGCAGTACGAAGAAATGATGTCGCCAGCGCCCAGAGCTCCGCCCAAATTGAAACCAATGGTACCGCCGATGGTGCCATCCAGAAATAGTGGTATGAGTGATAAGACCAATGGACCTTATAAAAACGGCGATCCGGCGCACAATCATGCTTGCGATCTGTGCGGCATGATTTACCGGTACCGACCTAATATGCTCAAACACAAAGAGATGTGCATGCGACTGAAGCCGGAAAACAGAACGTTATACAAGTGCGTGTATTGTTACATGACGTTCCTCGTGTTTAAGAAGTTTCATTGTCACATTACAGCTGATCACAAAAAGAAGGATTTCACCTGCGCTGTATGCTATTCCGAATTCCGATCGCCTAGCGATTTCTTAACCCATCACGAGACCCATCGAGAAATGATGCAAGATAATCAGCAAATGCAGCATCATGACACATCGCAAGACATGGTTCAAATTCCACTGAAAGAACGGAACGCTTACAAAGGAAACGCTAAATCAAAAAACAGTAATAATCAGAAGTACAGCTGCCCACTCTGTACTCAAGTTTTTTCCACGAGAGTCGAACTAAATGAACATCAAAGTCTTCACCTCAAAGTAAAGATATACTCATGCGCCATTTGCCGTAGCATGTTCAGTAGTGCTGGCGCCTTAGAAATTCACATGAAGGATCACGGTATCGAGGACCCGAACGAGCGAAATGCTAATATCTCCTGCGTGGAATATGGCAACTTGGATAAAGACATGAGAATCGAAGAAGAATCAATGAACGACAGTGCCATTTCAGATCCTGGTACACAAGTTCACAAGTGTGGCAAGTGTGGTAAGATATTATCTAATTACGCTAATCTCCGACGACATGCTAAAATCGCGCACCGAAACATTAAAATCTACGATTGTGTCGAGTGTTCGCGACTGTTCATGCATAAAGACCTGTACAATCATCATATGCAGATCAAGCATAACTCTACAAAAACAATGCTACAATGCCCGCAATGCCCCAAGAGTTTTGTTTTCCAATCAAACTTCTCTTATCACTTCCGTACTGTCCACGTTGAAAAATCGCAGAACGGTTACGCCTGCGATATCTGTGGCAAAGTCTTCGTTGAAGAAACTTCCTTGAAGATACACAAAGGTTGGCACAATCGCGCCAATTCACGTTTAAGCACTCGATTTATCTTAGGCAATCAGAAGCCGTCCACTGACGCGCAGAAGGAATCGAGCAATATCGAGTCCGGTGAGAATTCAGAACGGCCACCGAGAGCACGAAAGTCCTTCCCCAATCCCCCGCCTCAATCAACCACCAAGTCACCAGGAAATTTCCAATGTCAAGTATGCAATGATAACTTTAACGACGTTACGGAGCTAAGAACTCATTTATGGGACGTTCATTGCGCTCGCAATAAACCTGAAAAGAATTATTCTACTAATGAACTTCAATGCGAACTTTGCACAAACATTTTCCCCGATCAGGAAACCCTGGCGTCTCATATGCAATGGCACAAAGCTAATCCTATTCTCAGCGATATACAAAAAGTGTTCTCCTGCGATGTATGCGGCAAGTCTTACAGTTCGAAGAAGGTCCTATGGAAACACAAGAAGCTTCACAAAGCTACTGTTGTTGCCTCGATCAAATTTCAATCCTTAGCTAGGAAACCAATGGCTACACAATACCTGTGCAACTTCTGCCGCAAAGTTTTCTCGAGCAACCAGTCTCTGCAACGACACAAACTCACGTTCCATAGTGATTTGAATCAACAACGCACGCAACCACAGCTGTATAATAGCACTCGAAGATTATCAATTGAAAACGAAACAAAGGCAAAGCGCCCGAAACTTGAGATAGAAAATGATAATTCGCAGATTAAGGTGGCACCTTTCTCCATGGACTTTGCCGGTGAGAAAAAGAAACCGGTCAAGTGTCATCTATGCAAAAAAATGTTTCCTGGCATGAGCGCATTGTACATACACAAGCAAATGACTCACAAAACCCGTGCGAGGAAAAGCTTGACGCTCGAGTGTATACCGCTGCCAACGGACGATGGCAATTATTTATGCAATATCTGCTTTAAGGAGTTTCCTGGCCTGTCAAATCTGCGACAGCATTTCACAATCAAGCATAAGAAAACAGCCGAAGTCGGCAATTCGTCGAGCAATAACAGATTATCACAACTCTCAACACCCGAACGATCGAGGGATTACGAATTGGCCTACAATAATATAATGTATAGCTGCAAGCTGTGTAAGCAGTGCCACGTCTTCAACAAAGACTCCATTATGAAACATATCACCAACGTGCATAACGCAGTGTATGAGGCCGACAGTAAAATGTTCCACAGAGAGGTCGATCTGAGCGCTTACGTGGTGAAGGATGCGATAGGAGCTACCTGTCCGCAATGCGATGTCAAATATCCCAACAACAGGGCTCTGAAGATACATTATATTAAATTCCATGAGAATTAAAATTGCTGTTAACATCTAGACGTTGCTCTAGACATGAGGAAAGGTTTTTTTCATTTTATAATTATCAAGATCAGGTTTCAGATCATGATTCTCTTCGCACACACATGTAATGATGCTTGTGCGATACGTTCCTGAGATATCATTTAACGCTAATTTTAATATTATGATTTATTTGCCCGATATCGTTTTGCAATACGATTCCTATCCTTGCGAATCTTTATAATTGACATGTAAACTCAACGTATTTACAACTATTACTTTGATAATTTCGTGAGATTAAGTGAAACAATAGGAGTTCCAATATTATTCTTACAGGATTTTAATTACATCTCAGTTACACATATTTTAAATATCCTAATTGTTTGATTTTTGAGGAACAATTGAAATATTTAAGATACGCAGTGGGATGCAAATGGATTATCTTGTGTATATTGTTACGATGATAGAGCTTTTATTTACACATGCAGACATTTCCACGGGTCACAGTTTATCGTAAATGATTTGTTTCATACAGTGACTATGTAATTGCGACCAATGAGGTGTGTAAATATCGAAGCAGTAAAGTAAACTATATGTATGGTGACTTTATGAAATAGCAGCTTCTCAGTGCAGTTATGTTAAATTAGTCGCTGCAGTCAGATGTATGGTCAATTTTTCAACGAGATTAAATCTCTGTGATTTCAAGTGATTTGATAATCTAATTATTTTTACGTGATGTGCATTCAGCTAACTTTTTTGGTACAATAATAACGACAGTGACTAAAGTTTTTACAAATAAAATTTTACGTATAATAAATTACGAATAATTTGCAAACCGGAAATATTTTGATTTGAGATCGACTTTGATACGTTTGTTCATGTACATCGTATCTTTTTGCGATTTCAACTTAATATCAATTTAATAAATACATTTTTATATCTTTTTACAAAGAGATAATGAAAATAATTTAAAAAATAATTAAACATCTGTCATCAATGGATATTATTCGATTTCCTAACATTTTTACTTGGTTGCAACAATAATGACAAATAATTGCCTTGGGAAGATACTGCAATACAACTGCTTAGAATTCTTTATCTACATCTATAGATCTATACATATATCGGGTATAATTATAACTATTATTATGTATGGTATGCAAATAAAAATCGTAAATATCTTGCTTATACGTAATACAATATTTATTAAGAATGGTCCTTTCATCGTTTCGATTGTGTTTGACTTTCGTTTAATTCCATAGCAGATATGTTTATATGTTTGCTATTTTCCTTGTTTCTTCCATCCATCTTCCTGGTTGTATTGGCAATGTATTACATTAGTTTTATTACTAATTGCATACTTGTATTTCAAATGTACAAGCTATAGTAATAAAAAAATGAAAGTATTATTTAATTCTCGTTATTGTTTCTAAGATTAAAAAATTATTAGATAAATAAAATTCTCATTCCAATTACAATATTCCAATTATATTTCTCTTTTCTGCTTATAAGATTAAATCTATTTCAAATTTTAATGTATAATTCAACATAAATTAAAAAAGTAGTTCTTAAAAGACTGCAATAGGATAATATTTGATAAAATATGCAATAACTAATATATATTATGCCACAAGATACGTATTTTGATTGTAGCAATAAGACTTTTCAGACTTGTCTCAATTCTTATTATCTATGCGTGATATATTGAAAGACAATAATGTATTACATAATATTAACGGAATATTATGTACGCAATGATAAAGGATATATGATAAGGGATCAGAGCGGACAGGCAAAAAAATCACACAAATATTTGGTACTTCCTTTTTTTATGAATGCACAAAACATTTTAATATAAACTTAAAAATCCGTACAACAATATGAAAAATTATAGACTATTATACACATGTATATAGATATATTTATATATTTATATGTCGTACTTTTTATTTTTTCCATTTTCCGGATTTATCAATATATATATATATATATATATATATATATATATATATATATATAATATATATTATATATATATTTACTCCTTTGCTCTATATATATATATATTTTTTTTTTTTTTATTAACGGGATGGCAAACTTCCGTCTCTCACTAAGTATATGTATATTATGTATATATATTATTATTATTAGATTATTATTACTATTATTATTTTATTATTATTATTATAGGTATGTATTAATGTAGAAATATAAAGTGAACCGTTGCACGATCTCGCATTGTGTCTTACAATCAGAGTGTATGCAACTCGCTAAATTTAGAGATAGTAATTGTATATCTCGATAATCGTACTTGCAGTAACGTCGACAATTAACCGTTAACAACGACAGTAATTAGCGATGCCATGTATAGGGGCGGGTAGGGGTGCAGGCGAAGATACGCCCACGTTATTTTTTTATCTCAACACGCTGTGAAGGGATTTTTTTTTTCCTTTTTTTTTTCTTTTTTTTTTTCATAATTGAGATTTAGCGAGAAAAGATGCGCGAACGTCGCGCTCACGCTCGTCGAATCGTTCGCATTTGTATGCGTCTTGTGTCGCAATCTGCGTGATCATCGCTGGAGAGTGCATCGAGAGCCACGGTGCTGTCGTTGCGTGTATGTACGTGTACGTGTACGTGGTTACGTGTGCGAACGAGTGTGCGCGCGATGTCAGGATGTCAGATGCGAAGAACGCTTCGTTATTCGCATCGCGGTACATCTCCGTGGATGCGACGGGCGCTCGGGAATTTTAAATAGAAATATGCCTCGTTTTCCTTTCCGCCGGGCGCGATATATCGTTCCGATGTACTCATGTATCGTAGCGACATGTGGATAAACGGTAAATAACATACATCGATAAAGACGTGTAGATTAGGCCAAATCTTTTCTGTCTCTCCGTCTCCGCTATTTGCGTCCCTCGCGCGTCATATGGCGCGAGTGTTGTTAGCCTTTTTGCGATTTGATAAGCGAGTTTCTCGCGGTTGCGGTCATATTGTTGCTCCGTCTCATCCCAAACGTAGGTGTATCCTTTCGAAATAAACGCGGAACGACGTTAGTTATTGCTTGCCTCTCTTTAGTTTAGAAATCACGAGGAAACTTTCCCTTTGAAGTGGGAAATAATGTCAAATAACAACATCGAGTTTGTAAATTGTGTCGCGATCCAGCAGGATAACAACTCGTAGATTTCGCAAGATCTTTTTGATTTTCACAAAGTTTATTTAATTTTTAATCTATAATTTTAATTTTTTTTTTTTTTTTTTTCTTATCGATTCGTCTTTTCGGTTTAGTCAAATCACAAGCTCGAGATTCATTCAGGTACCAAGTAACGGGAATGTGTGGATTAAAATTTACAATCGTAGGGGGGGGGGGATGCGATCATATACAAAAGATGATGGCGAAGTCGAAGAGATACACCTCGCGTATGCGTCCCCAGTCGCGGTTTCCGAAAAAACTTGATTTTCCCTTTCAACTCCCCCGAGTACGTTAGAATATGCTACATACAAAGAGCTTTACGAATAAAGAGGAGAGGTATGTCGTTGTGCTGTTATCAGGCTCGGATGAAAATACAGAGAAGTGAGTCGTGCGTATCTCTCACAATCAAAAGGATAATCAAGCTGGAGTAGTACTCGAGCGAGTGAAACGTTCCCGGGTGAATCTTCCCGCGTGTCGGGACGTAGACAACGAGATACAATTTGCGCAAAGCGGCACGAAATGATACAAAAGTCCGAACAGCAGTGCAAACGAAAGCGATTTTCGACGGAAAAGAGCCACTTGCGATTCAATTAACACAAAAAACGGTACAGATCGTCGTTACGCTCGCCTCGTTATGCTCGCTGAACTCTCTGGCGTCTGAGAAAGGCTAACGATTTTTCCTTCAATGAATATCATCTAAACAAGCAGGATCGGATAGATTTCTTTCTTTTTCCGGAATGAAAAGTTGTATCGGTTTCCACATGGATTCATTTTACGTTTCTATCTTGGGAAATCACGAAAAGCAGCCTCGCCTTTCTCAACAACCACGTTACTTCTAGTTTCGCTCTAGCGTTTCTAGAATGCCGCCAAAGGGAAAGGGCCTCCATCGCGATTTAATTATTCAACGTACGCGGGAGTTAAGTTAGAGGCGGTCTATCGATCGAATTTTTAACTAGTCCGCCACTCCGTATGCATACGGAACCGGCTTTCTAATCGCGCAATCTATGTTCTATCGTCGTTCCCTTTACACTTTGATGGTTTCCGGCCCACTTCCGATTGTCCCCTCCTCCCCTCCTTTGTCATTACCCTATAGTTCACGCTTGTCTGCAAACCGGCAATCGATAGCTACTTGTGAAGATACTCGCAGCGAATCTCATCCATCCGAACGGGAACGTTTGCACTCGCGAACGTTTCGCTTTTGCGGACATCTCCTTTGGTCATTTAGCAAAGCTAAACGAGTGTTCGCTCATACGAGAAAAGTACATCTAGGAATGCGTGACACACAGTATACATTGTATATACACCAGAGATACATTAAACGGTTTCGTCGACGGTTCATTGGGATTATTCATTTTCGAATGCAGTCTCGTCTCTGCGAGAATGAATCTCTGTGCAGTTGTTTTTTTTTTTTTTTTTCTGAAACAGCATCGCGCTGAAAAAGTCCAGGAGAGAACGCGGTTTGCATACAAAGTGCCTTTACGTCACCGCCGACCGATCGTGTCGAGGCTAATCCACGATGTGATATACTGCGAGAGAAAAATCCAGTGTAACGAATCGCGATGTTACACGCATGAACGAATTAAGATTTCCAGAAAATTGATTTGCTGTACCTATCGACTATTGTATATTCGCTGACGAACCCTTGTTAAGCATCCACGAGCATAGCTGCAGCCATGTGCTCTACACGTATGGCACGATAAAAATGTAAATCGAGATATGAAGAAAATTACGTAAATAAATTTTAAAAATAAAATTTAATATACTAAAAAATATATATTATTATTATTTCATACAAGTGCATTACTTTATTACAATCTTATTAAGATCAAAAGATATACACTGCAGATGTGTGAGATAAATATAAAACAAGATTTGAAAAGTAACGTAAATAAATTTAAAAAGTAAATTAATATACTTGATATAAAAAAAAGTAACTACAATTTACGAACAATTATTATTTCGCAGAAGTGGATCACATGTTATAATCTTATTAAAAATCGAAAGATCTACACGCAGCTGCAGCTGTACAGGTATATACTTGAAAAGTGAGAGAGACATATATAAAACAAAATTTGAAAGAGAGTTATGCAAATCAATTTAAAATAAAATATAGACTATGTAAAAATATATCACGAGTGATTATTGTTTCCTGGAAATGTGTTATGATGGTTATTTAAATCTTTTGTTATAATCTTCCCCGACGCGATCAATATCAGTGATTTTTGGCATCCGGTCATTTTACAAACCCATAATTACACTTGAATAGTTCGATTATCGTGCAGAGTCGACTTCGCCACCTAACTTTAATCATTACCTATAGCGTAAATGTACTTTAACCTTTAAGATCATGTACGAGATGTAGCTGCGCTGTTTGAGACTGCCCGATTAATCAGGTGCCCTTGAGTAACGCGTCGTGTGTCGCTGTTTAATTAATTGATCGTCGTCGCAAACGGCTGTATCCACCATGTTTGGCTTCAACCTATGAACATCACCTTAATACTTGTCGGAAAGCGCTTCATCGAGGACAAAGCGTAGAAGATCTGAGCAAACAATTAGATATTTAAAGATACTGGTATCGGTTTCTAGTTACGCTATGACCTTTATAAATTAATCATAAATCGCTCCTTATATTCCTTTCTCTGATCTCTATTGTGAACAAAAAGAAAAAAGACTAAAGAAAGAGGATCGCAATACAGCACTAACACGACGACTTACACGAGGGCAATTTGTAATTAATCATAGCGCTTTAGGTATACGCTAATAACACTGACTATCGAACATTATTACGTCACACTCATTAATTCTAAAGAGATTGTAATTTAGATGTACGTAGATACGACATCGATATCGAATGCAGTTTTCTTAAAGGTAACGCGATTAGCTGTTAAATGTAGATCTCTCTCTTTTTTCTTATCCGTCCATATGCTCAATATATATAACTGAGACCGGACGTAATTACGCGTCGTGACAGACACGCGTGATTGATCGCTATCGAACGAGAAACGATCGCATCTCTCACCCGAGATATTTAATTACAACTTATCTCTTCTTCCTTATATTATTTTATTTGTAATAACGTCGAAACTCGCAATGACGTTTCGAATTCAACCAACTTGGCTTTCTCGCTCGAGAAGCGATCTCAATTCCATGTAATTTCATGATTTATTACATTTTGTCTCGCACTTCTTCTAAATTATTTAGACTAGAAACAACTTCTTAACGCAGTGCGGAAATACATAATGGATAATCGATCCAAATAAAGAGGAAAACAAGCATTGTCATTCGGTTCCACGGATTCGACGCCATTGTGGCAGAAAAAGGGTCGCGAGGTTCGACCTCGCCATACTTCTGGCGAGTCTTCTCATATTGGAGAACGCAGAAAGAAACTCGGTCCCCTCGGGCAACTAATGCGATCGTTTATCGTTTCTCTCTCTCTCTCTCTCTGTTTCTTTTTTCCTCTCTCTTTCTCCTTCTCTCTCTCGTATCCATCCGATACTGTGACAAGGTGAATGCTGATTAATCGATGCTCGCTAATCATACTTTGAGCGCGGGGGTCGCTTGCGAAACCAGGGCGCGTTTACGTATCCTACAGGTGCGCTATTTATATTTACGCGTCTTATGGATGAGTCAAAATCCTGGCCGAAGGACGAGCGAAGTAACGCGTTCGATCTCGTGATCTCCTGATTGAAGAAATTCTTTATCGATCTTTCGCGCGGTTCTTTCCTTTGTGCCTTTTGTTCTTCTTTCGTGCCGTATTAGATTGCTGTCGGATCTCTCGATTTTCCGTTTAATCACGGATCTATCTAGAAGAATTTGCCTCGCGGGCCAAACTTGTCGAGGTGATTTGACGTAGAAATATACCAGTCGCGACAGCGCCTCGCGGGAAACAATCGGTCGATACAAGAGCGACAGATCAATGAAATCGAAGGATAAGTCTATGTGAGACCGAACGTAGAAGCTCGATTTTCCTTCGGAGAAACCGTAATAAGCTTGAAAATTAACTATTTCTTGACAATAATTAATAGAACAATCTGAATGAATCGAGTGGAAGTTAGTCACGACAAAACGAATAACTTAAAAGTTCGATCAATCTCTTGATTTCGTTCATCTGTCATACTTGTGATAACGAGCTAACGTTATAATTATATTGAAATGAGTTGATAGAATCGCAGAATCGCCGAAGATATTTCTTCGGCATCGCACAACGACAATATATCGCGTCTATTTAATGCTACGTCAAGCCGCTCCAAACTTATTTATATAAAGTTTTCTTGTTATATTGCGTATAATTAATAATAATACTGAATAATGTATCTCCATACAGCTCGTATGAATTTAAAATTTTCAATTCTAAACTAAGTCGGCAAATTACTCAATTGTTGTAATTTTTACGCTTGGAAATAAATATTAAATTTTATAAATGAGTAATCACTCGAACTATTTTAATACTTGCCTTCGATTAAACGATCTAGTTTTTTTTTTAAATATATTTGGATTCTTCAATTAAAGAATTTACAAACGATAACAACTTAAATCCTATTTTAAGAAAACGAATTTGAGGAAAATTTTATTTTGAAAATTCTAAACATAAATAGCTTTAATTATAAATTAAATGTAAGATTTACGTAGGAATCATTAATCTGTTATGAAACATCTACGATTTACGATTATTGCGATCAGAGTGATATCTTGATTTGTTTCAGCAGATATTAACATTCTGAACTTCATTCCGTCCTTGCATTTTTCTCTCAAGCGAAGAGAAATGACGTGGATGCAACAGTGTCGGCTATCGCGATATTAATTAACGTCTTCTGGTTTTCACCACAAGCGAGACAGGTCTCGCCTCTTTGAAATGTTCGCTCTCGAGTGACGCTATTACAGTCGCGTAAGGCGTATGAGCGTCACAGGAGGATAGGTAATTAATGTCGAAGATGTTCGACGCTGTCGTACGCTCGTGCGTTCATACTTGTCGGAAGAACGATCTGTTTCATTCTCTCGATAAAACTAAATTCCTCTTCCAATAGTCCATCATCCAGATAATAAATGGACGTGCTTATCGGCTGCGTGATGGCGACTGATACTCGCGACTGATAACAGCAATCGTACAGAATACGCGGAAAGAAATATCAATTAATAACAAAATGTACGATATCACGGTCAGCGAAAACAATGTCCGATGATTTCATAATATACATCGTGCTAAAAATATCGGAAGCGGACAAAGTAATAATATCTCTGGAAAATAAATTTACGATTCTCAGTCACTTCATTCAGATATTATTTTTGGAAACTATTCAAGAAATATTTCATCCAAGATCCTTTCGTTTCGGAAGCTAAGATAAGAAATCCGATTATATTACCCGGCTTACTTATACGAAAATTACATTAATATAATTATAATAGAACAAAATGTAAAATCGTAACACACACACACACACACGCGCGCGCGCGCGCGCGCGCACACACACACACACACACACACACACACACACACACACACACACACACACACGTGCGCGGATATAAGGAAAGTCAACATCAAAAGTATTGGAGAAACGACGTATAAATGTCTTCAACTGTCAACGTATTTCTGACTATTTCAGAATATTCCGCTTACGCTTAAATCGCCTCTGGCGATTTCTTTGGCACTTAGGGTCTTCCAGACTTTAAACTTTGCGTCGTATCGCTTCATCACTATCGTTTTTTTATTCATTATTGCAACGCAGATGTCGTCAGATGTCACTTTATCTTTCTCTCACACTTTTTACGTCAATATTTCTGTAAAAGTGCCTGCACGATGTGCGTGATACTGATAAATTTTCCACGCTACAAGCTTTTTCGTATCATAGAGATAATCGCTTATTAGGAAACCAATTGTAAGATATACCGTCCTTTGTTTCCTTTCTCTCGTTTTATATCGCGCATACATCGCCTTATGAGAATAATCGCGAAAATTCTTCCTAGGAAATTATCGCTAAACATCTACGTTCTCCGATATAACATACGTGTTTATCTGATTATTTTTATGTATCTTGTGATATACTTAAGAATAATAGTACTTACAAACTACACACGAGTATCATACAACTATTAAAATCCGTGAAAAAAGTATCTAGTTACCGTGTTCAGCCTCACGGTCTCTATTATAATTTCTCTCTCTCTCTCTCTCTCTCTCTCTCTCTCTCTCTCTCTCTCTCTCTCTCTCTCTCTCTCTCTCTATCTATCTCTCTCTCTTCTAACTTCTGTCACATTTTCTACTGCTTTCCATCATGTAAGAGTGTCTTGTGTCTGTGCGCGTGTGTATCATATATGCACTTTTCGTGTTCTATTATTTCATCTACATATAGAGATGCACATCTTTCGCCATGTAGTTACAAGATACATCCTGAGGATTAAAAAGCGCTGAGACATGTGCTGTTTGATTAGTTCAGGAACTCCAAACACGACACTGTCGATCGACTGAAGAGAAAATGTACACGAGTCTTTTAGCCGTTTTACATCAATTCACGCAAAGGTGTAAAAAAATAACTAGATAAAATATACAAAAGATAGATATTTTCAGAGTACATTCGTAAATTCGGATCTATAGCGTAATAAATTACGTAAACTGAACATTATCCTAGATTGTAATATTGTTTAATTGTCTGTCACTCCTCAAATTTTTTTTCAATTATTGTAACAGAAATCCAAAGTCCCCAATCCTATGGATTAGTCCCATGTAAATTGATATCAAACCGATCATTTTACATCCCGCAGAGTTCGACCGGTGTTTCCTGGCCGTTCTCTCTTCAGCCAATCTGTCCAATTGATGTATACATATATTTTGATTTCGTACAACACAAGTATGCAAGTGTGCGAGATTGGTATAGGCTGATAAATATGGGTACATAAGTGGACACAAAACACAGACACGATACGAATATCATACAAGGGACACACATTTCTCTTGCGGTAGAACAACAGTCATCATATGTACTCTAGTCACGAAAGTCATGCAATCAATCTGTCGATTTCGCAAAATTGCGAGCACGACTCCTCTGAGTCGCTTTTGAAATTAAGCATCAAAGTGCCTCAATTAATATTACGCGTATGAATCAATCAATAGAAAATACTTCGACTGCTTTAAATTTTTTGCAATCTTATATATAAGTTCTTCTTTCGTTCGTCGGAAAGTATTCGTTTCCAATGCATATATGAGAAAAATTGCACTATTCGATAAAGAAATTCTTTAACCAACTATTCATCAATACGAAAAGCTTAAAAACTTTTCATTATGATGCCAATGGAAGAATAATGAGACTTTCAATTTTTGCGGAAATATTTTTATAGCAAAGTTTTTTCTTCCATTTTTCTCCATAACTGAGAGAGATTTGACTTAACGTTGCCGAAGATATATTACATATATTCATATATATATTCGCATGTTTGCCCTCACATATCTAACAGTAGGTATGCGCCCCTTAACATTTACTTTAGAATATAAAATTGAATATGCCTGTTTATACATCGTAGTACACGAGGATTCTTTCTCGCGAACGACGCAAAATAGATTTCCCAACGCATTCCCATATCAATATATATGTACGTGTAATATGCCGCGAAATGCATTGTTACACTCACATTCTTCACCCACACAGTCGTTCTAACTAAACGAGATCACTTTCGTTCTCCGATTCTCTCTTTTTCTCTCTCTCTCTCTCACCACTTCTCCCGGGTGAAAAATATAACTCGCTTAATTTCGTCCTCCACGTTCTTTCGCTCCTCACGCATACCTTCAGCGCAGTTACACCGCAGATAATTAAGTTTCAAGAGGTATATAAACGTACGCAAGAGTAGGAAGGATGAAAAATGCGTTTCCTTGACCGTTAATACTTAATTAATTTTTCTTCTATCTCTCCTTTATTTTTAGACGATAACGACAAGATATATATATGTACGAAATACTGGTTCTTTTTTTGTTAGCTCGTTTTTTGTTCCTCCGTTCAACCGTACCCTTTCATGTTCCCTTACCTATGTTTTTTTTTTCTTTTTTATCAAATAGCCTGACGCATATGGGAACGTAACGTAAATCACAGAGAGCAGAGCAAATACTACGTTGAAGGATAAAGTAGAAGATTAACAATTTCCTTGATTATCTAGCATCCTCCTTATTATATACACATATTTATGAAATAAAAGCAGGAATAAATTTTAATAATCCACAATACGTTTTATAATATTAAAATGTGTTTGAAAACATGGGCTCGTTGAGTCATTGAAAATAAAAAAAAAACGTTTCTATTTTTAATGTAGCGTAATCCCATACGCAGAGAGAGAAATCAAATAATTAATATAAAAAATCTTCAAAATTATATATTGCGCTATGTTAAAATGTAAGTAAATTAAAATCTGCCAATGTTAAGAATATTTATGAAATATTCAGATAAATATAAAATTATCTTAAGATAAGTATAAAAATTATCTTAAGCAATTTGAGGTTATATAGTTCAAGAAGTATTTCAATATAATCTATGAAAAATATAAAATGCATATGAAAAAATTTTTAAAGAGTAACTTAAAAAAATTTGTTGCCTTGTAAATTTATTGCGGCTTAATTTAAAAATACGTTCTTATCATCACCGTCATTATCATCAATATCATCAAGTTATAAAAAGATTATATTCAATATAAAATATGATAACAAACGGAAATTAATAGATAAGCGTATCCATGACTAGCATTATTTTAGCATTGTATAATCATTAATTTAAGTTACTGCCCGATAATTTTTTAAGGATAACTTCGACATTCTGCTATCAATTGACTTGTACAATGCGACAGATAGCTCGATAATAATGATTCGAGGAAATCGGAAAGGAGGAACGTAGCGCTACGTTACACATCGATAGACACACATAGAAAAGAATACTCGGTGTTTACATCCGGCTTAAATAACAATGTGCATAGCGTCTTTTTATTCAATAGCTTTTTTATTGTTTTAATTATAAAGAAGTAACAAAGAGAATAATAATTTTATGATATTACCGTTCTTCTACGTACATTCTTTTGCGCTCGCTCTTCCTCTCACATTCTATTTCTTCCTCACTCTCATTCTCTCTTTTCTCTCTCTCTCTCTCTCTCTCTCTCTCTCTCTCTCTCTCTCTATATATATATATATATATATATATATATATCTATATTATGTCAATGTTATATATTTAATAGATGTACTTATTCACATATTAAATACCGTGGCAAATATATAGATAAAGTTCTCGTCTGTTACTCACATGTCATAAACAACGACCCTGCCAAGAAGATGCGTCTCTCTTTCTCTCTCCCTCTCTCTTTCTCTTTCTCTCTCCCTTTCTTTCTATCCAATTTTCCTATTTATCGATCGGTCGTTCGTGATGCACCCCATCGTCCCTATCGAACGGAAAACTTTCGAAGAGAATATCTCGTAGAATCTCTCGCCTCCTGCAACGGGTGGAAGGAATATCGTACTCGTTCTGAAAGTTTTCACGAGAAACGTCGTCGGAGCGAAATGTTTTACTGCCTCTTGGCATTGTCGTACTTTCATGATCGATTATCATTGTCATCTAAATTTTATTTATTTCTTTCTATCATGTAATCGAAAAGAACAAAATTAGAGATTTGTCGAATTAACTTGAAAACATTTCGTTCATCCAGCTCCGCCGAGGGACGAAACGATCATTCTAGTTTCTAGGTGAGAATCCACTACTGGACAGTTGCCGGAAGTATTCCAACACTTCGCACAGACATTAATAATAACTCGAAATCGTCGCGACTAATCATATATCGATGACAAGGACGAATTGAGAAACAAGGAAAACCTGAAGCTATCCCTGAACGACAAATCCCAAATTACTATAAATCGTCGTTGGAAATAGGTATATGAGACTCTTCAGAGAATCATTTATATGAAACAAAAGAATGTCTTATACAAACAATACTAAATATCATTCTTTTGCTGATTAAATATTTTTTATTCTTTTTAAAAAAGACAAGATTTCAACAAAAATCTCCTCGTAATTTATTAAAATTTTTTTTTGTATTAAAATTTTTAAAAATTTCTGAATCAATAGTACATCATTAATGAGAGAAACGAGATACGATATCGTTATCAAATTTTGGTGTCACTACAATTCCACAAATATTTTTATTAATCAATACTGTATTTAACAATCCGCTCGCGGATTTATATATATTTCTATTAGCCAACATTATTTATCTTATTTTACTCAAAAACTCGCAGTTTATTTCTACGTGTAATTTAACGTAAGCGACATTTTTTCCTTTAATTATTTCCCTTTGCGATCGCAGTTGTGCGTTGACACCCTCAATTTCCATATAAATCAATTAAAATAACGTCCGTTTCGACGGAGAAACGCCGAATTAGCAAGCCGAGATTTACGATCGGCATAAGCTCGCATTAAGGACACGCTAAAATAAACGAACGGAACAGGCGTGCACATCCGCGCAAAATGTTTTATCGATTTAGCGATGGCAGTTTTAAGCGATATTACCGTTTCAATAATTAATGTTTAACGCGCGCCGCAAAATCGCAAAGTCTCATATTCCCAGGAAAATTTCATCGCCGGCACAAAACGAATATCACGATTTTCAACGCGGACTACTCTCGTTCTAAATCGTCCCGATATTTCAACGAGAGGATTTCGACTACGATATTAAATTCCCATTGAAATTCTACGGGCACTGTATTTCCGCAACGAGCAAAAATATCGCGTGTTTTCGATTGAATTAAACATTGAATCTTCTTAACATATATATCTATATAAAACGCTTTTTTCACAGATCAATATAGAATATCTATATTTTCTAGAATATCTATATTTTCTAAACAATCGTATAAATAGCCAATTTGTCACTCGGTCGACAGTTACGGAGAGTGAATTCACTCAGGCTTTCCTCAATATTTCTCGCATTTTCCTCGTCATCTTCAACTAATAAAAAACTCGACAATATTGAACTATATCGAGAATTATCACCTAGACTATAAAATTCCAACAACTAATTGGGCGCCACCTAGCCAAGAAACTAATGTGTACTAATACCAGGCGCCCTGCCCTTCACCTCACCGTCGATCATCATCCTGGATCTCGTCCTTAGATCGCCGTTGATCTTTTTCCGTTTTCTCTCGATCCCTCGACGCCATTCGACGCCATTGATCCATGGCCATTCGACGTTTGCGTACTGGTCTCGAGAGTCTTAAAGGACTTATTACCTAATTTATCTAAGGATAAAGAATTTTGTCGTATAAATTTTTAACTATCGCTAAATAAGCTTACTTTATTATGCCCTTCGCATAACATTACGTATCTCCAATCCTGATTAATTTATTATCTAATTAAAGGCTAATTATAAGTGCAAATGGCCGTACGTCTTGTTTTTAATAGAGATCTCTACTAATCCCGTTATCGCTTCTTCAAAGGAAATAGTGATGTATACTAACTTTCCACTATCCTTCGACGATCTTGTTGATAGGATCGTTGCTCAATCAAGCTATAACATTTATGTTAAAGAATCGCGAGAGATTTCAAAAGACTCGTCCGGTCAACGATGGCGAAGAATGACAAAAAATCAATCGATGACGATTTCAATCCAGGACAATCGAATCGATCGGCAACCACCCTCGTCCACCATGCTTGCATGAGAAAACTAAGAAAAAACGTTCACAAAAAATGTATACTTTTCTCTCTTTCTCTCTCATTCGTCCTCTCGTACTCTCATTCCTCCTCTTCGTACTCTCTCTCTCTCTCTCTCTCTCTCTCTCTCTCTCTCTCTCTCTCTCGTTCGCTCGCTCGCTCGCTCGCTCGCTCTCTTTCTCTCATACGCAGACACGCACGCTTAAACGCGCGAGAATCAAGGATCTCGCTCTGCTCCCCTTCTCTGGCTCCTTCCTCGTTCTTCCATGCGTGAAACGAAATTTCTTGAAACTTCTCGACGGATCACTTCCAAGCAGCTTTCTAAAAGCCGACTCAAGGATGGAGGCGAATTACAACGAAACGACGACGATACGCGAATCGCCGAGCGCATTTTGATTATTACATTTCAGCGGGGATAGAATCATCCCGCCGGTCGGAATTATCGGGAAGATAGTCGCTGGGCGACGCGTATCCGCGCTATCGGCTGAGGCTGAAACCGAGAACCGAGACCGGGGGGGATACAGAATCGATTAGGGGTTATTTCGTTATGAGATACGAGGCAATTATCTGTCATAATTACTCAGACTCCGTTGCGGCTTGAATGGCGGTTAATTTACATAAGACCGATAGCATCTTACACGCCGCGGGGATAATCCCGCGCGAAGCGCTCCGTGCCCCGACCGGCGAGGGACGATAAATCTTTCTCTGTGTGCGCAAACACGGAATCCAACCCCCGACCGCGTGAACGTGCACACGATGGAATCTCGCCTTTTGGAAACTCACGATGTGTGTCAATTCAAATATATGATTAATCAAAATTATTACACACGTAACGAAAATAATATTGCACTTTGGGCTCTTCTGTATTATTGTTTTGCGTCATACTTGTGTTTGGTGCTAAATAACCCTTTCCAAACTCATGCCTGATTTCGTATTTTATTTTCAGAACATTACACTGAAAATATTATTAATATAGTTATACATAATGTTTCTGGATAAATATCAGATAAGAATCTACAATCGATAAGAATCTACAAACATGTGGAAAGGGTTAAATCGTCCAAAACCGCGGTCGAGGATAACTAGAATCTAGTATGTAACTTTCATAGTGTTATTCGCTGTCCGATCGTATCTGCTTAATCTTTGAGAAAAATTATATAAGTGGTACGCTATTATATGACTAAGTTGTTTGCGAGGTCACCAACAATTGTGAGCGATCGACCCGAGATCGAAGGGTCGTGGCCACGCTTTCTTTGGCATTACATTGCGTTGCGCTACATCTGCTATTAGATTGAATCAAACTTAATAAAACTCGCATTTCGACACGTAGAGACTGGTATGAAAAAAAAAAAAAAACGTTAAGTTAATATTTATAAGGAAATGTAATAATGAACAAAAAGCATTGACAAGCTGCAAAATACATACAGAGAGGTACAAATAATCGGGAACAAATCGCAATCTTCAGGACTGGCGTGTCGTATTAAATTAAACTTTGCGCCATGTGTCACGTGTTACGTGTGTGTGTGTGTGTGTGTGTGTGTGTGTGTGTGTGTGTGTAAGGACATATGTGATATACTCGTGTCAATAATTTTACAAACATAGCATACGCGCCGTATGCGATCTCGTAATTATTCGGATAATAATCTTCTTGGCGCCGCTCTCGATCAACGAAAGGACTGTCAGCGACTGATTAAGTATCGTCAGTGTTAATTAATGCGTCACGAAATTTTTTGTATTTTCCCTTCTTCCATCATAAACGTTCTTACTTCTTCGCTGCATTCTCTCGTTCCCTTTCTCTCCCTCTCTCTCTCGCTCAGGCTTTCTCTCCCTATCTCTATTTCTCTCTCAAGTTCTCTTGATTTCTCGCCGTGCGCATAACACTGTTCCGCGACTCTCTTTTGTATGCTTCCGTTATTTATATATGTATATATATAAAAATACAAAAAATAATTTACAAAATGATATTATAAGTTATATTACACGCGAGTTTCGATATTCAATATTTCGTGTCGGAGTTCCTTGTAAATCGCTCGACAAATTTCAAGAAACGCTTCATTGGCCCTTCGTTACACTGTTAAACAAAATATAATGTAGCGATATATGTATATATATATATATATATATATATATATATAATCGATATTTATATATATAGGTATGTATAATATATATATTTATGTATATGCACGTGTATCTATCTATGTATATTCACGGGAAACAGAAACAAATTCATTAACAGGCTAATGTAGTTATCAAACCACTGTATTATTAACAAAAATATATATATATATATATATATATATATATATAAATATATATATATATAAATAATAATATATATATAAATATATATATATATATATGGAGTGATAGTACATATTTATATATTATTTCTGACGCGCAACACGCGCGCGTCAATATATATATATATATATATATAATCAAATATCATACAAAAACAACAATAACAAACTATATCAAAAGAAGGGTTAAACGATAATCTTATAAGCGAGCTACAATTATAATTCGTATATATATATATATATATGTGTATGTGTGTGTGTGTGTGTGTGTATGTATGTAGGTAAAATCGATGACGCGTCGATGTTGCGTCTTCGTAAAAAAATAAAGGAACAAAATCTAAAGAGCCAACAGAAAATACATCTCTAAAATATATATATATATATATATATATATATATATATATATATAATATAAAAAAATGGGAGAAAGAAAATTAAAGAGACAAAAAGAAAAAAGAAAGGAAACATGATGAGGTGAGAAAAGACCTATATACAGATATACATATATATATATATATATATATATATATATATATATATATATAAAATATATATATGGGTGCGCAGTGTGTCTCTCTTTCTTTTTTGACTAATGGGTGGAGATAATAATCATAATCATAATAGTAATAATTATAAGTATTCGATCTACATAACAATCATAGGCGTGCAAAAATGATTCGAAAGGATTCTTCATTTCTCCTATTTTGCATCGAGGAAAAAAGTAACTAAGGCGAACGAACATGTCTTCATACTCTCATTATCTCATACACACGCGCATTACCACGCAGCAGATCTATACAATCAATCGTTCCATCTTACACGTAACTTTTTTTTTCTCTCTCACGTGTACTCTCACATATACACACATATATTCTTTTCTCATAAATGGCGTGGGTTGGGGGGGCTTTGGAGTAGGGGCAATTAACAGTTACATTTAGGATGCACTTACACGTAGTGTAACGTAGTTTTCTTTCGACACCGAGAGTGTATTTGGATGGGGTACAAAAAGATCTCGCAGAAACTCTTTCGTCTCCCCGAGAGGAGTGGCCGAAGAAGGATACCCGCCGCTCATTTCCGCTCGTCGCGTGATCCGCCGTGAAAGACAATCCTCCCCATAATTTTTTTTCCTCCGAATGTTTGCGTTTTTGCCTTTTCTCTTTCTATTCGATTTTTGCAAGCCACGATCGAGCCGGAAGTGAGTGATTGCGCCGACGAAAGCTGATGGACGAAAGTCTTCCGGAAAATACGAAAAAATCGAAGGATAATTATTTTAGCCAACAATCTTCTATTTCTTAAGAATTTCTTCTCGAGTTTTATCCCCTTCGATTTTCTCTCAACGTTCTCTTCGAAACTCTCCGCGAGTTGGCTTTCACAGTTGGCCGTACCCTTCTTCATCCTTTCGCGCGCGGCGTCGCGCGCATTAGAAGTGTGTATGTATATAATATATATATATATATGTATATATAATATATATATATATAATTATGTATATGTATATAGTTTACATTCAGCAAGTAGTTAAAGTATTGAAAAATATATATGTAATTAATTACAAATCTAATTATCATCCTCTTAATTCATTTTACTTGGTAGAATAATCGATAGTTTTTATCTTTTTTTTTGGATCTCTCTTTGTGTGCTTCGTGTGTTCTATGTGTATATTCATGTGTATCCCGTGTGATATCTCCATGCGCATGCGGCAATATCGGAACACGCCATCCTTCTTTCTCTCTTTCAGGATGATTCCGAGGGAAGGAGACCGATTCAATTCGCGATGGCGTCGTCCATTATTCCTCGACACGCATTTTTACATGACTTTCGGGCTTCCCGCAGTCTGCTTTCGTCACATATATCCCTCATGTTCCGCCATTATAAATGTAAGAATATATATTATGTCATTATATTGCAGAATGTTTGTTTATCGCTACCTTACACGACATTACCACGGTTATTTGTAATTTTTTTTGCCATTTATGTAAGAGACAATATCGATCGCTATAGTTTATAGACACATGATACTTTAAAGACAGATTACTGACTTTTTTTTCTTATAAATTCTTGTGTGTACCCGAGTGACTTCGAAACCGAGTGTATGTGTCCGTGCGCGCGCGCTTGTCATGTACAACTCCTGAACATTCGTCTGTGTGTGGTGTGTGTACGTATGTGTGTGTTTTGTAAGTATGTACGTTCGTGGACCGTGTATACTTATGCCTATTTTCTGTCAGAACTTTTTTCCCTTTCAACGAATTACATTCATTATGGGATATGGAAAACTATGCGTAACTTTTTTTTTGCTTACAAAGTGTTCATACAATCGTATCATAAAACGTATATAATACTATATGTTTTTATTTATCTCAATGTGTATGCTCTATCAGTATTAGATTCATTTAACTTCCGTCTTTCTTTCTTCGCCTTTCTCTCTCTTTCGCGTTGATTCGCGCCCCGTTGCGCATATTATATGCGCCTCCTAGTTTAGCAGATCCTCCTTTATTCTCTCGTCTTTTAGTTTCACTTTTGTTTGTTTGTTTTAAAGAGTATACATCGTGTTTGATTCTTCGCTAATCTGAGCCTCTCGTTTCAAGCCGAGATCCATTTGATTCGCGACTTATTGCATTGAGTTGCCACTCTTTCTCGTTCTCTTTTACTTTCTCTCTCTCTCTCTCTCTCTCTCTCTCTCTCTCTTCTCTTTCCCCTCGTTGTTTCGCATATTGCGTTCCGTCTTTTCTTCTCCCTCCGTTACTCCCCCTTTCCATCGCCTCGTGAATAACGCGATGGAATTCGCTGGAGCGCAAAACTTTTGGATCGCGTACCCGACCGTAAGTCGTCGGCTTTTATAAACGCCACCGACCGGCCGGCCGGCCGGCCGGTCGCGTTATTCGCATTCGAGTGCCGTTCGAAAGTCCGGACGAAACCCGTTTAAAGTCTGCAAAGTTTCCGCGGTCGCGATGATTTTAAAAAAGTTTCCGCGCCCACCGACTTCCTTTCATCGCCTCCTCGACTTCAACGTTGTCGTCGTCGTCCGTCCTGTTGCCTGAAATGTCAGCCAAGTGCGACCACGGGCTGTCGAAACTTTCGCGATCTTACATCGCAAAGAAAACATTTCCTCTTTTCCTTTCTCGCATGCTCATCCGCGGGATTTTCTCTCGCGTGGGAAACGTTACTCGTGTCGAATCGCGACACGAAAAATATGACTGACGGATTTCCGATCTGATTTTCATCGCCGAGAAGTATGAAAAATCTGTGTCACTTTTAAGTTGAAGCCAATCGTGTGTAAGCGATTAAAAAATTTATAAACAATGCCATGTCTTTTTACCGAGACGCGACATAACGACGTACGTTGACGTGGGGCGATGGAAATGAAGAACGTCAAAACGCAGGCAAAAAGTATCGTGAGATAAATCGTTCATGAGGCTCAATGACGGAACGCGATGCGAAACTTTTTTGCATAATGACTCAAGTGCGTATCATCAAAGAATAACGAGCTAACATCTATATAAAAAAGATAAACTATAAGTTCATTTATCAAATCAATATCATCGAGTCCTATAAAAAATATGTTTAGTAGATCTTTCTACTAAACTGACATTCTTCAAGTCAACAATTATTTAATATTTATTAACTTCATAATTTTTGCGATAAAATTATCAAAACTTGAATGAAAATATTAACTAGAAAATATTTGCGGTATATACGAAATTTATTCTAGAGGTCGAGTTGATTAACAAATCTCTCGATACGCACTGAGGCACTATGCTGTAATTCGTTTTTCCAGCGGCATCTCTTCCTCTTCTTCGATCATCTCTATCTTATTCACATCACTGTCAATTTTTCTTTAACAATAACAGGTACTAGCATAGCTACCACAGTCGTACGTATCGTTATAATAATTACAATTAAGTTTAGATATTACTAAAGGGTTCTGTTCTTCATCAGCGACTTCTCACATGTCTACATTAGTAGTTAGTTTCACGGTTTCGCACCCTCGACTCGTCCGGAGACCACTATCCCATCGATCGAACCTCGATCGTATACGGGCTGACATAACTTGACTAAATTTTCAACTATGTTTCACTTTGGACCGAAGTATCATAGAAAAAACGATTTTTCAGCTTTTCTCTCTCGAAATTTACGACCGACGAAATCGAAAATTTTAACGCAGAGATAAGATATAAGTCCGTTGTTTACAATGTCTATGTTATATATTTTAGGTACGATTTTCCAAATTTAAAACAAGTTTCACGTATAAATCGTGAACTCGCTTCACACGGAATCCTTCGATTCAGACGCATTTCTGAAAGGTCGTTCAACGTCAATCCCGCGATATCCATTTTGACAGCCGCGATCGAGTGTGTGAGGATAATTTACAAAAAGGCCTATACAAAAGTTTCGTAAGAAAGAATGACTAAACATACAACCGTATCTAGAAGTTACATGCTAGACATTTACATGCTACGACTACAAAGATACGTTATGAGAACGCACGTAGAAATTAGTGTCTAAGGACGCGCAAACGCGGCTGATTGGTAACGTGGGTTGACATCGGTGTAGTCTCCGGATTTTCCTTGGGTCTATATTCTTACGTTCCCCGGTCACAGGATTAACACTTTTAAATACTTTTAGCACCTAGTGCCCACGGCCCGCTGCTCGCGGCACTTCCGCCGCCGTTACCGTCGCGTGTAATAGTTGCGGAATATTTCGTCGGCGAGATATGTCCAACTTGCGAAAAAGATCAAGTACACGTCGATGTAAGACGTAAACTCTGAAAAAATTATCGTGAAATAGGAATATCTAATTAATTAGCCGTGAAATTTTCCGTTAAATGTGTATGTTATATAAACTTGTATGTTATATAAACATACTTATTTTCTGTCCAAGATTCGTGTAATTATTAAAGACGTATTATTAGACGTATTATTAGATTAATTCAAATACGAGAAATCTGATCAACCGACTGTACAAGCGATATGTAGAGATCGAGAGTGTATTATGAATGGAATATATAGAATATGTTCGTGTTTAAAATGCAATTTATAATTCTTTATTTTTGTAGGCAATCTTTGACGAAGGAAGGCAGTTGTGACTGATAAAAGAGATAAATTTTTGTTGTAAAATGTTATCTTGACAATATTTTGCTGTATAAAAACTTTATAGTAACCTAATATTCCGAAGCGAAGCTCCGATAGCGCGTTTTATTAACATTGATCACTCTACTGTTCAAGTTAATCTTGCCGATGAGAAGTAAATCAAAATGAATACAAATCCTTTAAAAAAATCAATTAAAATAGATTGTTAAATTTCAGGAGATATAAAATATGTGTAAATGTAGGTATGTGAAAATTTAGTTTTAATCACATACGAAATACGTGAAAAAACGATCGATCTTTTTCGTTACTGGACGAGCTCGTCGCCTCGCCGACAAGGACAATAACGCGCGGCCTTTTAATTACATAATCATCTAATTAATCTTGTGAACGCTAAGCGACAACGTTGCACCCTCGAAATTATCCTGCCCGCCGTTCATCCTACTTCTGATTGACTCTTGTTATCTTTGTACTTAACTCTTTCTTAGCACCGTAAAGTTTTGCGGACGATTCTGCTTGATTAAAAGAGATTATTATCCAAAGAGATCGATTATGTCACAAGTCATTGTTAAATCATTAATTATTAGTCTCGCAAAAGCAACTTTTGTTTCAAATCGATAAAAATCTCAGTAACTGGTTGGAAATTACGTTCTTCGTTTCTTTACGAAGGTTCGCGACGAGCAGTGCCTATGGCGATCGGAAAATAATTAGAAAGAACTCTCGGGTTCAAAGTTTAAACGCATAACGACAAGGAGCGTGTTGCCGAGGTTTAACGATTCGAGGAAGTTCCCCCGACAGCTCGGAGGGTCATCGACTCCGGATGTCAAATCGAAAGGCAATATCTCGAAAGGAAATCGATTCCCGATGGTTTTTCTGCAGACGGGCGGGCAGGGACCAACTCGCAGGCGCAGCCGAGCAAATATCGAGGGGCCTGCAACGAGGTCACTTACGTCCCTCGCGAACACACCGGCTGGCTCTTTTTCTATCTTGCCTTCTACTTCTCCTCTTTCTCCTTCTTTTCCTCTTGCATATCACTCGTTGCACTCTCTCTCTCTCTCTCTCTCTCTCTCTCTCTCTCTCTCTCTCTCTCTCTCTCTCTCTCTCTCCTCCCTCCCTCCCTCTCTCTCGCTCTCCTATTTCTCCTACGTTCTACTGCATTTATTATAAAAATAAAATGTAAAATCGTACCGAGGACGAGTTTTCCGAACGGTATAAAACTGCGAGCTCGTTTCTTTCTTTCTCTACATTATCACTACACTCGCGGAAGGATCGATCCTTCGTCCTTGATCGCGTTGTTCCTTCTCGTTTTATTTACTCATTTCGTTACAAACGAACGGGCCGTCCTCTTTAGCTTTCCATCTTTCGATCCGATGTAAAGGTGGTTCCTCCGCGTGGGAAAACTGTCCGCTATCCGATCTTCGGTTCGTTTGAAAGTTTCGCGCTTTACGTATTTTAGTGCCTGAATAGCTTCCGCTGCTTGATTGGGGATCGGGATCGCATATCCGGCCATCATTCTCGCGCGAAACGAAGCGATGCTACGTGTCGATCGATGAAGAAAAAAAGACTTGGAAGACACCTTATCTTATCGATCTTTTATCGGCCCACGGATCTCCCGACACTGTGACGGCCCGCTCGACATGAGTTGGGGACAAGTGTGTAGTTCCTACCGTTTCGCGAGAACCCGTGAAGAGTGAGTGCATCTTGAATATAATACATAGGCTCTACAGATATATATTCATTATTCAATTCTCCGACTATATACCAGTGAAAAAATAAATTATTACACGTTGGTAATATCTGTGTGGATTAGTGTCGCATATATGTGGTTTTCCTCTGTTCCTTTTTTCCTTGTTTCATCACACATGTACGTACGTGTGTTTGTGCATGGATGATGCTCTCGTGTGACGTGTGGTCTACGTGTGCCCGCGTGGGTTCGTATCATATGTCTGTGATGTATATAAGGGAAGATTGGTATACTCATATGTATCTTGTGTATTCGTACGTGTAATGCATCGAGTGTGGGTGTGTCTTCACTAGTCCTAGATGCACGCTCGACGCGTCGTTCGAACATCTGCCTTTGCGCTACGTGCATGCGGAATATCTTTGCTCGTATATATGTATGTACATGTGCGTGATTGTATGTGTCTATATTGTATGTATGTATATATGTATATGTGTGTACATGTGTGTGGTATGTGGGGTGCGTACGTGGGTGTGTCGTAGGTAGTCACACGATGGCTTCCGTTTCGAACGAGCGTCTTGTGCCATCGCCAATCGAGTCCTTATCGGGTGTTTCGGCTTTTAGCACATATACACGCTCTCGTTAGCCGTTAGCCGCTTCCTTTCGTCCTAAAACGTTTCTGCACGCACACGCTACCTCGCAACCAGGCATCGTCTCCACACGCACACTATCTCTCTCTCCCTCTCTCTCTCTCTCCTTCTTCCCCCCCCTCTCTCTCTCTCTCTCTCTCTCTCTCTCTCTCTCTCCCTTTCTCGCTTTCTCTCTCTCTCTCTCTCTCTCTCATTCTCTTTTTTCTCTTTCTCTCCGTTCTATTGCGCCTTCTTTCCTCGTCTTAATCCCTTCCGTCGATCATCATCGATGTCAATTGTTCGGCGGCCGCCTTTTTCTCTTTTTGTATCCTTTCTCTATCTCTCCCCCCGTTCGTTGCAAGTTATCGATAGTGTATGTACAAAGTGTCTTGGGCTTCTTGGATTAGGAAAGATTGAACAAAAAAGTGTTCCGAGAAGCGTCTAGATCGGGATTGTAGGAGAGAACAGGTGAATCGATCTTAACCGGTGGACTCCGATCGGGAGAAGAGAGATAGAGTGAAACCAATTTAATTAACAGATGCTGATCTTCAGGATACGGAAGCCGGGCTCTGGACAACGTCTCGACGACAAAGTCTCGGAGACGACGGTCTTCTCTCCTTTCCGCTTGCCGCCGGACCAGAGGCATCGAAAACGAGAACGCTATTACCGCCACCGCGGGGAGACACGGCGGCGGTGTTGCTGACGACTTGGTGTGCACGCGCGAGGTATTAGTTGGCCACGAGCAGATGCTGATACTGGCTGGCCGGATAGGGCGCGACCGAGCCGAGGCCGAAATTGTTGAGGCCCTCGACTAGGGCGTTCTTGTCCTGCTGTTGCTGCGCCGCGGCGGCCGCGCCGGCGTTGACGTTGCCGTTGGTTGTCGCGGAGCCAATCGGACCGAGATTACCGGTACCAGCGCTACCGGCGCCTTGGGTACCGGCCCCGGCACCAGTAGTACCGTTCACGGCACCGCCAGTGCCGGCGCCGGTGCCGTTCATGCCGCCGCCGTAGAATTGATGGCCGGCCAGAGTGGTTGGGTCGAGGTACGATGACGGAAACTTGGTACCGGCGTAGAGATCAGCCGGCAGGTAGCCGCCGTGGCTCGCCGACGAGTCGAAGATGTTGCGGTGGGGGAACTGCGCGTGGTACGCCGCCGCGGCCGCAGCCGGGCCGTGCTGGAAGAAGTACGCGCTCGGATCTGCGTGTTGCTGTCCGGCACCGGCGACTATGCTGCCGGGCGATAGGCTACGACTACGCGGCGAGCTTTGCGAGACCGGCAATCCTGCGCCAGTCGCCTGTTGCTGTTGCTGCGGCTGCTGCTGCGGCTGTTGCTGCTGCTGCTGCTGCTGCTGCTGCGGTTGCTGCTGCGGCTGGTGCTGCTGTTGCTGCTGATGATGGTGGTGGTGGTGAATCTGCTGCTGCATCGCTGCGCGCTGCTTTATATAGTTCGAGAACTCGGTGGGCGACATCCTGAAACCGAGCGGTACCGTGCGGTTCATCAATGACTCTGTGTGTAGGCACACGCGTGTATGGATCCGGGAGTGGTAAATCGCCTCGCGGCTTGGTTAGTACGCGGATTTTCTTTTGTCGTACTTGTATGTCGGAATACGGAATAACGCGCGCGCGTGCTAAGATCAATTCCTATGGCAATACATGATCATCTAGATCTCATGATTCGTTGTGCATTATTCTTTAGCTTCGGACATGCTTATCTGCTTCTACAATTATTCTACGATTATCGATCGCTGATTATCGAACGATCCACTATTCATCTAAAGGCGATCCCACCGTTCAATTTGTTTTTTATACCGCGGGAACTGTGAGTAGCATTAGTTTTTAAACCGTGGGTAAATACGTGAGGGAATACCTGAGACAATTGCAAGCAGCATTCCACGAATACACATACAGCTTATATTATCTACGAAATCCAAGGAATGCAAGTAACGCAGCAAAAAAATGTAATACTTAATTTCTGCGATATTTTCTGTTTATATATTCACAATTTATAAATTAAAATGTTCCGTGATATTGGTTTTACAATCCTCATAAGTAACAACAAGATTTTACGAGAAATTTCTATCTGTAATTATTTTCATCGGCATTACTTTCGTTAGCATAAGGAATAATTATTTCTGTTATATTTTTTCGTCGCGTAAACTCGATATAATTGTTATATAATTTGGAAAATTACTATTATTATTCGCATCGATTAATTATATCACATCTAACAAACGAATACGATTTTATTTTCACGACGACAAGACAAACGGAGAAAATTAAGACAAACGAATATTGTTTTAAAGATTTGTAAGTAAGCTTTAACGATAAGTAAAATTAAATTCGAGATCGGAAGGAAAGATCAAATGATGTGTGTACGAACCTGTTAGCGCGTTTGCTGCTAGTCTTGAGCTTAGTGCTGCCAAACTTGGTCTGGGCGAAGGTGGCGGTAGTGAAGGTGAGTGGAGCGGTGGTACGCGGGATAAAGGCCGGCACGGGACTAGGCGAGCCCTTGAAGGAGCTGGTAATGGGCGTGGGCGAAGGCGCAGACGAGGAACCGGATCCGTGGCCGTTCTGTTGATTATTGGACGAGCTGTTGCTGGTGTTGCTGCCGAGGGAGCTCGAGAAGGGCGAGGTGGACTTTGGGCTGAGACTCAGACCGCTCAAGGATGTGCTCACGGCCTCGATCGGCCTGAAGCACTGCGCCTCTGGATTGAAAGTCTTGGTGACCTCACGGTCGGCTGAGGTCTCGTCGTGCGGGTCGCCAGTCTCTGAATAAAGGATCTTCACGGCGTTCAGCTCACCGATGCGGTAGCTCACCTCACCGGGATCGACCCAGACGGCGAGCTCGGCCGGCAGGTTCTCCAGGATATCCTGAATCGGCACGCCGCTTTCCTTCGCGGCGCGCTCCAACACGGGATCTACCGGATCGCCGGTCTTGAGGCACCTGAAGGCCGAGCCCTTGAACGGCTTCTCCGGATACCAGTGGCCCTTGAACTTGTCCTTGAGCGCCTTCTCGAGTTCCTCGCCGAAGATGTTGACCCGTCTGCGCGGCAGTTTATTATAGAGGTACGATATCACGAAGTTAAGCGCCACCTGCACCTCGATATGCATCTTGGCCTTCGGTGGAAAAATCTTTGGGCTGTTGTCGTCGCACGTAGCGGCCGCGCCGAGATAGCACGATCGGCCGTCTTGCCACGAGCGGAAGATTGTTCCGGGTGATGGTATGCCTGGATAACGGAACTGCCGGAGCTGCTCTGACGGCGGCTCTGACGGCGATTTTTCAGTGCGCGTCAACTACTGTCTCGCAAGTCACACAAATCGCAAATATCCAGAGATCTGCAACATTCACATAGAAGGACTGTGATCAGGATAAGTAGCTGTAGCATAATATTGATTACATCTTTAAGATTTATCACAAAGAAAAATTGTTAATTTCGTTTTAATATAAATTAATTGATCGCCCTCCCTCTCTCTCTCTCTCTTTCTCTTTCTCTATTACACATTACACAAAACTCCTATTACAGTTGACAAATTCCATGCAATTTCGATTCAATCGTAAACGTACTTCGAGCTATCTATTCTACTCCTCGGCTGCGAATCTTAATTACGGTCCCCGACTCGCAAATGAACGGCGAAGTTTGTCGAGTACCGAATGGGAATATTATCGCGCGGAGCGGCGCCCGCTCGTACGCATTATCAGAGGCCAACAATAGCTCGTACGCCTCGCGCCACTTCGAACGTTCTCCTTCTCCCGAGTTGCATGCAAAGATCGAGGTGTTCCTCGTTCGTGACGGGGATTCCGCGCGGGAAGTGCGAAATCGCGTCAAAGGAACTTCGACTATCTCGCCTAGAAAAGGGTTTGCCTCGGTCGACGAGCGCGTTATCGGTTCACAAGCGAGGCTCACGCATTGAAATGGAACGCGGCTTCCGGTTACTCGTTCCGTTTCTCGACCCTGCACACTCAAGGAACCGAAACAGAGTCAGCTGGACGGCGTTTCCTGCCGTCGTTTTCGTCGTATGGAGAAAGATAATGTCTCCGACGATTTGCGTGATCATCGGCAAAAAGCGGATTTTCCGAGGATCTCTCAAGGATTGCTCCCATTCATAATTTAGCGAAGAATCCGCCAGTTCTCTCATTATCTCTCGTACATAACACAATTCGTTTCGCATATTTAAGTTTTATAATAATTTAAAATCATGTGCGTGTTGATGAAGCTACTACACGGAAAGAACACTTTTGCTGGCAAATCTAAAAATTTGGCTAGATACAGATCTGAAAACGATTTTGTTGGACCTTCAAAATTATTATTACGATGTTCAAATTGATTGTTAGAAGATTTCAAACATTTTTGCAGTATTATCATCATTTAAGCGTTCTACAAAATAATTTTGATGGGCCGACAAAATTATTTTCAGATCCGTATCTGGTCAAATTTTTAGATTTGCCAGCAAAAGTGTTCTTTCCGTGTATAGAACCATATTATAAATGAAGAATGAAATAATAACGTAGAACGTTAGTCTCATGAAGTAATGCATTGCGCTAAATAAAATGAATTAATAAAATGTTAAACGAGTCGATCAAGAATCCAAACAATTCTTATATAATTGCAATTAATTAACTATCGATGCTAAAACTGATATATGAATTGCTTTGAGTCTTTTACTTGATTTCTCTTACAACTCGACTTATCGAAACTCAAATATGCGATATTATTTATTACGGTAGGAATTTTATACGTTTATTTCATCTCCATTTTCGCTACCGTTACCAAGTTTGAACCAAGCTTTCGCAATCCCATCCTCATTCTTTTATGTTCTGTCGTGTTCTTTTACGTTCGAGGCTGTTTACGCGCGTCGCCGAGCGCTCGTCGCGTAAATTATGCACGCCGTGAAAGTGACACGCGCGTCATACGACGCTGGCTGTATAAAAATGTCCACGTCCGCAAACAGTCGTGTGACGCAAACAAGGGGGAAGAAAGGGAACCGGGGTGAAAGGTGATAAAAGGAATTGCTCTTAGAAGCGACGAGATTGCGCGGGCGACTATCCGCCATTTGCGAGTGCCGTCGCAATTGCGGAAGTCGCTCCTTCTCTGAATGGCACCGAGAGCGAAAGGTGTTCTTTCCTCGATTCTCTAACTCTTTTCTCTCACTTCCCCTCCCCTCTTTCTCTCTCTTCCTTTTTTCTTTCTTTTCTCGCAAATAAAGATTCTTGGGCGTCTATCAAGGACTTCTTCGCGAGTACCGGGTATATCCGGCGACCTCGAGCTGGAAATCTCGGAACTCGATCGCTCGTCTTTCTCTGGCTTCTTTCTTTCAGGGAGGGAGAAACGAAGCTCGACCCGAGATGGAGAGGAAAAGGAAGGAGAAAACCGCAAAAAAGTTTTCACGACTTTCGGGCCGGTGACCCTCCAAAGAAGCAAGACTTTACCGCTCCTATCGCTTACCGCCGAGTTCTTTCACCTTACATGGATTTTATTGCTCAAAGCTCCTTTAAAATACACATTATCTATAAGAAAAAAACATACAAATATATTACGCTTCGAATACTCGAAGGCACAATCTTTTATGCATATTGTTGATTACCAATTTAATATTTAATTTCATTTGCAGAAAAATTTAATGAATTTACAATCTAACAGACAGACAGACAGACAGCAGACACACACACACACACACACACACACACACACACACACACACACACACACACACACACACACACATTAAAAATCTTTTCCTGGAGATAAGTTACAGCCAATTATTCGAGCTCTCTTTCTCCAGCGTGTGCAATATGTATATTCTACAAGAAATACACTCTAAAAGATATTTCCGGTTTTACCAGTTTAAAGTAGCCGAATATAATTATTTAATGGAAAATAAGAAAATTGTATGTTTAATATAAATGTTCTAGGGATGGAGGCAATTTACATTTCGCGCGCAACGGCGCATGAATTACGATGAAATATTTCGACGAGGTAAGATAATAGAAATGAGTTTTCCAACTTTCTTATCGAAAAACATTTCGTTGCACTCTCGCGGTCTCGCGACTCGTTTCTCGCGGGTGGCTTTACTCAGCGCGCATCTGCATCGCGTACCCGCATTTTTTTCTCCCCTCCCTTAGCGCTTCCTGTACTTGACTCGGTGGCAAGTTTCCACTGGTGGGCTTCCAGCCAGAGGTGGCGGATATGTAGGTTAAAGTTAGCAGCGGTCTCTACTTCTAGCAGTAGTACACAACGACGAGACGGGGGTGGTTGTGGGTATTGATCCCGCGGCAGGGCTGCCGGAAGGTTCTCAGGTTAAAAATATACGACCTTGCGGCACCCGTGCCTGACCAAGTGCCTCATGAAGTGCCCGTAATTTCTGCCATCTTGATTTTCCCGCGATATTTCTCGACTCATAATGTTTATTCGGAGTTCCTCAAATGACATTTGCAAAAGCGCAACCGCATTGCACTTCGTTCTTCGTCTCTCTTCCCGTCTCTTTCTCTTTCTCGGTTATCCGAGAAAGAGTTACCTCGTTTCGGTTTTAGTAAATTATATTTTAAACAAAGCAAAAATAAGACAGATCCAATTTTACGAAACTTTCGTCGCTGCAAAGTTATGCTAATCTTATTGTCGCTCACGTAATTATCTGCAAATCAATTCGCGACAGGTGTCAAAGTGTCAAAAGGATTTTTTTCAATCATTCTCTCTCTCTCTCTCTCTCTCTCTCTCTCTCTCGCGCGCGCGGGAGTGCAGTCGAGCTCGGGGGTGCCGGCGCCCTTTGTATTTACGCTGGACTGAATGGAGGTCACGTGGCAGAAGAGGTACTGGTATGTGGGCCGAAGATAAAGCGTCCTTCGGCGAACGAAGTCAATGGAGCGCTGGAGGGCGTCTCCGGTACAGCGGGGACTGATCCTTGATATTCTCGATGCAAAGCGTGGTGGGGTAAACGTCGACACGCGATCGACCGAGACAAAGAAGCGGCGTATTACCCTGGCTAATTATCCGCTACTCTCTCGCGACGCGAACGGCTATTTGATCGTGTTGAACGCCGATCGATGCACTCGAGCGAGATATATCCACAACGACGTGAAATGTCGACGGTAAAGACAACGCGAACAAGGTGACTCCCGACGTCATCTTTACCAGTCTCGACATTAAGATGCCACCTCGATAATAGAGCCACAATTGCTCGTTGCACGTTAAACGCAAAATGTAATCGACGAAAGGATCATTGGCTTGGAATTGAAAAAGGAATTCAATTATTAACAAAAATATTTCCTTAATATTAAATATTAAAGTTAAATATGATTGTATCAGATATTTTTATACATTAGTCAGATCTATTGTGACGTGAAAAATATATAAATAGGAATTTTTACCTATTGATCGAATTTATCTAGGATAATAGATTCAATTGCATCACGAGAAATGAGTAAGTTCCAAAAATAATATGCCCAAAGTTCTCTGTCGGTAATTCCTTAAAAAGAAACTTATATTTACTGGAAGTTTTTATTAATAATAATGTATCTTTCTAAGCTCTTTGTCTTTCAATCAAATGATACAGGTCAGCTAGTGATTATACGTATATTATTCAAATAATTAATAGTAAATTACTATCTATTTCTCAAAAAAAACTTGTTACATCAATACTATATATATATATATATATATTAGTACTATATATATATTAGTACTATGAATATATTGAAGTTAATGTTGTCGTTCTTTCGCGATGTCGATTGATTCTCTCATTGCATTTACTTAGTGAACGATGTCAGCAAAAGTTGTTTTGACAATTGTGTTGTAACAAAGAATTAATAATATAACAGTATTGTAACAGTATATAATTTTTGCTTCTTCTGTTTAAAAAAATAAACTGCGTGTAAAAGAATAAAAAAAAGTTAATTAACAAATAAATGAAACAGTCAGTATCAAGAAATATAAGCAACAAGAATAAAGAGAAAATTTAAGAAAATTGAAAAGAACCATAATTGTAAACATTAAATAATCATTTAAAAAATAAAAAAATAATTAAAATTTCAGTAATAGAATTGTGATTAATTATAAATATATACTCCTTAATAAATAAGTTGTATAATATTATATAAGTGGCGCGTTTCATTACGTTTCTTACGTATATTTTCTTGCATTGATTTTATTATTTTTTTATTAACGTTTTTTCTTTATATTAAAATTTATTATAGATTTTTTTTTATTTTTTACTATATATGTGCAGGGTATTCCATTTCATTCTAAATAATTAATTTTAATATCTCTTGAACAATGCATTGTAAAGAAAAATATTTCATATAAAAGTTGTAGAGTTTCGAGAAGGTCACATGATTGCGATATTGACTTATTTGGAGATGATGCCACTATTGAGATTTTTTTATAATTGTCATTTTTTAAAATGACATATATTTTTTATTATGTAGTATGATTCCTCTAGTTATTTTGGATAACAAAAATATTAAAAAATGTCAACAAAAATGTACAAATGTAAATAAATCAATAATTTATAAGATATTTTATGTTATTTTGGCATATTCGGACAGCTACTGTACATACACATGATATGTGTCATGATACGAATATATGTATTTAACATACACATTTACGGGACGCAAAACGAAGAAGATTCATCTTTGTCTCATGTCGCTATGTCTATTTTTGAAGAAGTTACAGACTTTTAAAAAATTTGCAGGTGTGCACGAAAAAAAGCGCAAAAAAACTCCTCTCTCAGTTTTTTACTTAGATGTTCACACTTTTTTGTCCTCCCGAAAAAGGTGTAAAAACATGTGTAGTACAAGCGCTTTGAAATACGCCGCATGCGTGAAACGCCACGCGCGCCATCTGTCGGATAGATCGTCGATCGATATTGTGGTCGATATTGTCGATATCTTCTTAATAATGCAACAGTGTAATTTTTTGTTCCTCCTTCTGTTCAAAAAAATAAATATTGCGCGCGCAATGCGCATTTGTAGTGTCTAATATGTGTAGTGTCTAATTAACAATAAAAAAATAAATGCACGACAATTAAATAATGTTCCAAGCAAAGGCAAGGAAACAAATTAACCGTGATAATAATTTCTCAAGTTGTACATACGTGTGCACATAAGTCCAAATGCCCGAGTCAATTATCGCAACACGAAGCGGTCTCCGAATTCAGAATTCAACGGGGCGGATTAAATTCGTCAGTGCGCGCGCTCAGCTCGCGTATATATATATTCGCTTAATCGATCCCCGAAGAAACAGCGGGAGGAGAGAGAGAGAGAGAGAGAGAGAGAGAGAGAGAGAGAGAGAGAGAGGATGCGAGAGAGAGAAAGAGAATGCGAGAGTTGATTTAATTACGCCGGCCTGTGCAAATTGGGTCAAGACGACGCCCCGTGGCCCGACGATGTCCCGGGGCGTTACCGTTCGTTCTGGGAGCGAATAAGAAACGTTGTCGTCGATAAGACGACAAGTTAAGTAAGTACATATGAAAAACGAAGATCTGAAATAATTACGTAGCTCTTAACTGTTGTTAAGAGTTATAGAATATTAGTATTAGATATTAATGTTCGCGCTCGTTGGAATCAATTCATCATATCTGTTAAATTACTTTGGCTCTAGTCAAGAAAAGAAGAAGCACACATTTTTGCTGCGGCAATTACTTCATTCCACGATGAACACGATTAGAGGAAACCATGCGGAATCACGTTGCATAACCCGTCTAGGTTATACAACAAATCGACCATCGTATCACGTGTGCGCGTCGTAGCATTTATCTTTGAAACAGAAATGGCTTAAAAGCTTGCTGGATGAAGATACGATTGGTAATACAACTTTCAACGTGTAAGTAAGTAGATTCCGTCGACAAAATGTCAGATTATTTTTTAATTGAAGATATCAAGTTCCGAACGAATAGATTTAGAAAGGAATCGTATAGACGAGTAATTTATATCTATTACGAATCATAATTATATCCGCTTGGAAAGAAATAAGATGTAAATTATAATGTAAACACTTGACTACGTCTCGAGCAACGTAACTCCGAAGCGATCATTATATTCCTATCAAAACATTTTTACATGAACAACGAAGAATGATTCTCTCGCGCGATTAAGAAACCCCCTGGGTGCGAACGAGTGAATTCTCATTTTGCACGTGCAAACTCCAGCATTCCTTTCGAACACGTGTCCGGCCAGGTTTGCGTGACACTCGCCTGATCTCGTTTTCCGCCCGACGTAGATAGGTAGGTCGCTCGGATTGCGACAGATTTTGCCCGTAATTCACGACGCAGCGTTGACACGTTCGTGACAGCTTCTTGTAACTCTTTTCCTTAGCGTATTCGTAAAAGAACCGAACACAATATCTCGCGATCTGTACCGCGACATAAATAAATCAGGGGAGGAGTTTTTCGCGTCGAGTCAAAGGAAAACTTGGTCACTGGCGCGAGCCTTTTCCGCAAATTATACGAGCATAAAATACTCCGCGGAATCTTTGGAAACGCCTTCCTCATAACGCTCATTGGACATCTTATTTATCGAGAATGCAGACTTCTACTCAGCAGCTATTATGGATCGACCTACTCCACTCTGGAGGCAATTCTTATTGAACTTTATTGTGCGGGTTATAATAAACCGCGTCTCACCCCCTCTTGGATACTACCCCTCATTCCCTTTCCGTCTCCCTCTTCTGCGCCTGTCTTTCCGCTCGTCGCTCTTTCTCGAGCGCGGTGCCAGGCGGACCGACAGATCAATACGACACAGTCTCTGCAGACACAGGCGCTGCTGCTCCAGATAACAAGGCGAGAACGCGGACCTGCCCTAGCCTAAGCCTCCATTTAAATAGCGCCCCAAATACGTGTAGGCAGGCCCGCCCCTTTCAAGAAGTCGGAGATACCCAGCCCCCCCCCCTCCGAAGGGCCCTCGTTGAATACCCGGACTTGGGCCAAACTGGCGTTACGTTATTCCTTTTGGCCTGTCGCCATTGTAATTCTACTCAAGTTAATCTTTTCAGGAATATTTCTTTTAAATTGTAAATGGAACGATAGATTAATTATTTATATATCGCATTTTATTTATATATCACATTTATAATTATAGCAATAAATTTAATCGATTAAAAAATAGAAAATTGAAAGAATACATTTAAAAATATAAATCGTAAAATATTTTATTACGACAGAAATATACTTGCATCTTTTCAAGATAAAATAAATGTTATTGTATTTGCGCAAAATTATTTATATTTCAATCGCTTACGATAAAAATGTGAAATAGGATTTATCCCGGAGAGATTTTAGCGAGACTTTAAAAGTCTGCGCTGACATCGCTTTCAGAATAAACAATTTATTTGTAATCATCCATTTTTAAAAGAATTTGATTAAACGCCACGTTATTGTGGTACGGTGATAATTAAAAAATAAAATGTTGTAAACGGATATGTGAATTCTATGAATCGTTAAGAGAAGTAGATCTTATAGCTCGCGCTATCAAATCAAATGGCGAAATATCGCTGTATCGTTGATCTTATTGCACACCAAATGGCACTTCTATCGCAACAAGACAACGACATAACGATTTATCGCTTAATAACGTTTATTTCGTGCGATTTGATTAAAATTACAACTTCCGCCAATAAGTCATGAAAGTGTTTCGTAGTTGTCACAAAATCTTTTCAAACAATTGTTCAACCGAAATAGTTTATCATCAGCATGAAAAGAGTTCCGATAACGTCGTTATAACGAAATTTTTGTTGTCACATTCGTCAACTGTTTTACTATTTCAATTTGATCGATAAGAACAATCGTATGCAGTAACGTTAAGAGTGCTTGATTAAATAAGAAGATAAAGAATCGCGTTACAAGGAGAATGCTGTGGAGAATATGCTAATATTAATGCAAGTTTTTCGGAATCTGATGAAAGATTGCGATGAGGCAGCACAATTTTGAAAGCTACATAGAAAATGACTCTGAAAAGTTTGAGGTAACGAAGCAAAACCATCGTGTAATCTGTTCTGAGATTAATATTTTCGTTTTGCAATATAATGAATTAAAAAAGGAATTAGTAATTCATAAATCGGAGAATGGAAATTGATAGCGGAGACGAAGATGTCGGCGGACAATTTCGCGGAAATGGAATCGTAAAAGCAACGCGAAAGGACACTTTTTCATTTCCGAGGACGAAACAGAACAGCGATTCACATCCGGATTTTCTATCTGTCGGATTGTGACACTCGTGTGGAATTAATTTCGGCAAGCGAATGCGTTCGAGCTTGGTGCTTGTACAATGAAAATTTACGAGCGATGCCGACGCATGCGGAAGTAAACGAGCGCGTCTCTGCCCGCCGATAATTTCATCGTCTGCGAGGAACGTCTGAATCGAGTAAGGGAACTTAATGGCAAAGAAGCAGTCGAGGCTGAGAAGAGGAATAGGGGGGGGGGGAGGGAGGGAGGGAGAGAGAGAGAGAGAGAGAGAGAGAGAGAGAGAGAGAGAGAGAGAGAGAGAGAGAGAGAGAGAGAGAAGAAAGAGCCAAGAAGCCCATTATCCGCGAAAATACGGCCGGTTGTCATCCTCAGAACTAGCCTGGGAGAGACGATCGGACGGCGCGATTCGCGAGTTATATCATTCTTTTCCGTTGTGGCGCCTTTTAAGAGGACAAACTGCATCGCCATTTAGGATTTTTATGACCAATTTGTTCGACGACCATGAGACGATCTACGGTGGCATCACTAAACTCCTCACTAAAATTTCACATGCCCGTTATCTCGCCGTTATTACGGCGCGACTCCAAGTATTTTCCTACATTCTAGATAATCTGTGTAGGCAGTCTGTTGATTTTGCGATAAAGCGAAATCTCGGAATGAAATATCACGCAACTGTCAGTGGCGTCAGTCACCGAGCTTCCAACTCGTAACATGTTTTCGTCGCTTTTTTTTTATTCTTCTTTTTTTTTTTTTTCTTTATAAAACTTGCTGCGCAAGATACGACGTATCATTGATTGTATTACCGTTTTTTTTTTTTGCTATCGTTAGACGCACATGTGGAGGAAAGTACAGACTTATCGTACGTGTCTTGAGAATAAAACTTGGGAAATAACAGCGAGATACTTTTCATCATTCGCAGCCGACAGAAAAACTGTCAGAAAATCTTGCTGTCTGCATTTTATAATCGGCTAATAATGATAAATGTGTAATCAATCGTATTTAATGCGAGGAAAAACGCTAAGCATTAAATATCGTACAAAAAGTGTACGGTAATAATAACCATGAGTCATGATTAAAAGAATTCTACGTAGTTCTATAATTGAATATTAGTATAGTAATCAACATTAATGAGTATTTATTATGTTTTGGTTGTGGTGCAGAAAAAAAGAATGTCGCCATTATGTAACAACAGTTAAAAGTATTAAAAGATAAGAATCGCGGTGACCAATTATCTCTATTGCTTTTTCTTGTATCAGCTTATCTTGGAATTTCCGTTCCTCTTGAGGAAATAATTACTTCGCTTCTGTTAAATGATATCCGACAACCGCACATAATTCAATTGACGTGCAGAATAATTTTCAGTAAATTTCTTATAACATAATATACAAATGCTCTTCCAAGAAAGAGAAATATCTTCCTTAAATTTAAAAATAGATTATAAGCTAGCGTTTAACAAAAATATAATTTCCATCTAAAAGCCCAGAGGCAAATCTACAGAGTTATTAAGTATTTAAATGTTTCAGGTTATCTAAATTAAACATTTAAAGTTACCTAAATCCTCTATATTTTTACATATCTATCAAGAAAGCCTTAAATTCTCATTTCTGACATATACATACATATATACACAATAGATAAAATTTAAACTTCTTTCAAGTTATCGTAAATGTTAAATCTTGTATAATTTTTTTCAGAGAAAAAAATGTCATGTCATTTCTGAGATAACATTTCTTACATAAAAACACGAGTTCAAGTTTACTTTGATGACAGAAACAAATAGAAATTCTCGAAGATGAGAAAAATCTCCCTCGCCACCGAGGATACTTTTACAAGCATTCACCATTGTAAAAAAATTATCCGCACGTGAGTTCGTCTAACGTCACGATTTAAATGTCACTAAAGAGTCTCCTGTTTTTCCTCGAATCAGCGGATCGACAGTAATCAGGAGAAATAATCGTACAAGAAATTCCGCGATTATCGGCTAAACATGGATACACGCAATTGTTCACAGAATACTGAAAGTTCAAAGACACATCTCTCCCTTTCTCTCTTATCCGTCCTCAATATTCCTATTCTGATACGCTAGAATAGGCGTCAACAGGATTTCCTCGAGCAGTTTCGGCACGGATGAATGAAGAATTTCTCTCATCGTCATTTACAACACAAAACTGCCTTTCTTTCGATTTTTACGCATATTAACGCTTTTTAATGTTCCCAAGTACTTTATACTTTCACTAATCGCCGTTACAGTATTGACTTTACCGCACGATCAATCGCGTTTTGATAGTTGAATAAAAATAATTACAGTCCAGAAATATATTACTATTTTAATGCATCAAGTGCTATTACTGTTGCATTAATGTTGAATCGAACGTGTGATAACGATTTGGAAACTAATCGTGCACGGACTGTCGAGAAAAAAATGAAGTTCATAATAATTATTGTGCAATTTCATGCAAGATTACATCGAACGCTGTAAACGGTGGGTAACTTCAACTTGTATTAACAAATTATGCATTTAATCAATAATCATTTTAATGAAGTTAATATCTCTCGTAAAATATATTTCATATTTAAGCTTATTGACTCGATATTTCCAATTTACATTGGTATTATCGTAATTATTTTGCATGAAAATATTTTTCATATATTTTTAGTTTTTTTTTCTTCTCTATTATTACTTACACATATTTAGTTGTATTAAAGGATCGCGTTTTCTCATTAATGAAAATAATAATAATTTCACATAAAATCTATGTACATTTCAATCGCTGAGTTGGAATATCGCATTTATTATTGCAGACGGATAGAATGTACTTTTTAAATATTGGAGGTACAACACAAGGGGCTCCGTATATGTAAATTAAATCCGCTCGACGAATATGGTATCCAATGCAGAATGTAATCGCGATATTATATCCGGCCGGACGAGCGTATTGTGCCGCTCACTTCGTTGCCTTCGTTGTCGAATGCATAATTAATGTATTCAGATATTCCATTGCCGGTTAATTTACTTTAACAAGCTGACGTTATGAAAAATGAGGATCTCGATGAGAGTACGTAGTGTTATTCTCGAGATTAGCTGTTACGTCTGTATTCACTCTATGTGTTGCGAATGCGGTTCTATTAAAACGGAGAAAAAAATTATCAAAGACCCGGAGACAACATGTAATGTAAAACGTAAAATATAACTTATTAGTTTTACGACAAAACACATCATGACGCACGGACAAATTTTTACAATACAATTTTAGATTCGTTCTGCCGACTGCGCAACGATAATTTTTACTCGGAAACATTCTAATCATTTCCAAGAGACGCTTTCCTAAATACATCGTATAAGTGAAATAACTACCTTCTAATACTTTGGACAAAGCAAGTCACTTCCGAGAGAAGCGAGTTGCGTGTTTTCCCGTGGGGTTCGCAAGTATACTCGAGTACCTCATAAAAACCCTTCGTGAGCAGGAAGGGAGTCGGTGTGTCCGAGACAAAAAGCACCGTTTTCGGAGCCGCGAACGTTCGTGTGGTTTCCATTGCGAAAAGCGGAAGAAAGAAACGTGGGCGAGGTGGTGATCGATCGTCGCTGGCCGCTCCCGCCTTCCTGTCCCTCCGGAGGATCGGAAGGGGTGGAAATGGGAGAGGTGTTCCCGCAGAGAGGGGGAGAGGATGAGAGAGAGCAAGGAGTAACGAAAGGGAAGAGAGAAAAGAGATTCGACATTGGCGATATCTCACTGATATCCGACCACGTTTCACTGGATCTGGATTTGCGATGGGGCACGAACCAAATGCCGCCATGGTGCTGGACCATCGGTTCCGATTATTTTCGGGACTTTGAGATTGGAGAATGGATAGAGAATCTCGTCTCATCGAACAGAGCGTAATCTTACTGACAGCAAATTCTTTTCCCTGTACTTAATTCGAAATTATTTAATTTTTGACATGAATTGTTAATACATAATATTAATAAAAGTAATAACGTTCTCTTAAAAATATTTGATAATTTGATAATCTCCTCAGTTCTACAGTAGATGATACGAATTCACGTTGGTCATATCATTTTTTTTTCGCAGAATAAGCAAAGTATTAATAGTATTAATAGTCGTGCCATATTTACAGACACGTTGGCGTTGGAAAGAATCAGTGTGCTGTAAGATAGATTTTTTTTCCCTGAGAATATTCTTCAAAAGGATATAGGGTTTCCTTCTACGAGGAAATATGGAAGGCGCGCGAATGAGAAACTACGTGGCAAGAAAGCGGAGTTTGAAGTCGCCGATATCTCAACGGTATCTCACTGAATCGAGATTTGCGATGGACACGAGCCAATGATCTCAAGAGGATTGCACTAACTCGGATTATTTCCACAGAAACATTGGAATCTCGTACAAAGATTGCGAAGTAAATGTGAAAGTCTTTATCGTATCTTCTTGTAACCATCTCGATTTCTGATATTTCCGATTGAAAAGAGCAAAGAATTATTTCCATTCGAAAATTATCAGCGCAAAAAAATTAATATATACATATATCGATCGTTTTGATCGAACTGTGTGTTAGATCCAAAGATCAGGACGCTAGGTCTTCGTTTTATTGTTCGTCTCGAGATCGCGCGAGCGCGCGAGAAGAAGCGACCGGAAGGAGAAGAGAGAAAAATAAAACGCCTCGAAGACATAGACCGATCGATACTTCTTCCCATGCAACGGACGCACCCTGCACCGACGACGTTGCAGCGACGACGGTGCTCGGCTGCAAATGCGATCGTGTGCGTTTTGCTCGCGCGAGCAAAACCTCGCATTAAAATTCCATGGAGTTAGATCGGTGCGCATTAATAAAATGTATCGTGAAAAGCTGGTTGCTCACGAAGAAAACGAAGAGGAGTTTGTGTTTACGCGTCGCATAAACTATTCACAATTACACGAGTAGCTTATCTTTTTTTTAGAACAATCTTGCGCGTACATCTTTTGTTTCTTCTAATATCAAGCATCTTCTATTGCGCTTTCGTCATTGTTATAGCGACGAACAAAAAATACGTGTTATCGCTTATCTCTTTCGTCTCTCTTCAATTTTTTTTAATTCAAACGTATCTCCGCTTTTACGCACATTCTTTTACGCACTGTAAATCACGAGCAATCAGACGGCTAATAATATATGCGGCATTGCGTAAATATCGATCAAATTTCCCTGCGGCTGTAATTGGACAAACTATTAATGCTTGATTGCGAAACGTTCTATTCGAGGGGACGGTGGAAATCTGCAATTGCGGTTTCGTGGCGCGGTAGCTTTATAAACTATAACTAGCTCACAGCATATTTCCAAGCCAAGGTTAGAGAGCCGGGTTGGCCGGCATTTTAGTCTAAGAATTTCTGGTATTTCCTACTGGCAATACATGCGCGCATACAACCCGGAAGGGCATCGATTCGGAGGGCGATCTTTCGAAACGCTCACGCGGTGCGTGAAACCGTAACCGCTCCGCAAAAACAACCTCGTTCCACATGCTATAACGTGTTTTAGTCGCGTATTCAAGAGCATTTTACCCTGGCACGTACGAGTTTCCGCCGAGAAAGGTAAAGGCGAAGGCGCGCACGAGGGAGTGCTAAAACGCAGAAAAGTGTTGGTAAACAACGGTAATAATGACGATGGCGGTAGAAGAATACGCGTGACGGGAACGTGATCCGACTACCTTCACCCGAAATGCACTTTTTCATTTCCTCGCACACGTATTTTTCTCTCGCGAATGAAAAATTTCACGGTTCGACAACGAGAGCGTAGGCATCTATCGTGCGCGACGAAATTAGCTGCGTAATTTTCTAGTAGCTTGAATCTTGGAAATTATATTTCTCGAGTTAATTGGTTATTTAAAGATAAATTGGCGGAGTCTCTGATATATCTATCTTCTATATTGTTATTGAAAGATTGAATCTTGCGTGCAATTAATAATGTACATTGCATACACATATTGCGTCCGCACATACTTTCTTAAGTCGATTTCGACTCGAATTCTATTCAACGCGATTAACTTATCAAGTATAATATTTATAATTTTTGTTAGTATAAATAAAATTATTACTATTTTGTTGTATAACACGTAGAAGAAAATCAGATTAGAAATTATCGGATTAGACTGTTTGCTTTAAACATTAATTCTGTAGGATAAGTTCATCGTTGATTAAATTAATCACAGTTTGCTTGAAATGGCTCTTGATAAATTATGTAAAACTTATGAGATTTACTTCAAGTATATTTTCTCAAATATTAACAAATATATATTATAATATTATGCAAAAATACAAAAGAATAATTTTTGCTGCATATGTCACTTCCTTATTCGTTCAGCTGTGATGACTTCGGGCCGCGTTCTCAAGACCTGTTTACGTAAGTGTGAATAAGACGTGCCGCATTCTAACAGTGATCTATTTACGTCCACTGCTCCCCGAAATCCCGGCTCGCGGCCGGCCCGAACGCACCTAATTTTATATTCGGAGCAAAAACTTCGGCATCATTGCCAAGTAGAGCTCCGACAATCGATCTCTCACCCCACCTGACCTGTGACCTTTTCCGCTACATCAAGACCGCATCAAGATGTAGCGAGGAATATTTATAAGGATTATAAAATTCTGAAAGGTGCTCGAATTTTCAAAAGCGGTAACAGCGCCTCGTCCGACGATTCGAGATGAGAGCACGGCGTGATGTGAAGATGAGAGCTTAGGCAATAATGGTGGATTAATCGAACGATGTCGGGGAAAACGTGGAGAACCTAAGGAATGCGAGTCCACGTGTCCCCGACCTAATCCCGTTCCGCCGTAATTGGATCACACAGAGAAAGAGCGAGGTTGTGAGGCTTAGCTGCGAATTAATTCCGCTGACCACGTGGAAAGTTCCTTCGCATCCGAGGACAATCCAAGCGAAGCCGTCCGTCTGGAATGGGCGAGGTTCTTCTTCATCGAGGAAAGCCGCGGGAGAAAGAAGATGAGGCACGTTGTCCGTAAAAATTCCCCCGTTGACTGAGATAATCGCGTCCATATCTCGTAGATTTATAACGGTGACTGCTTCTCGATGCGACAATAGCGCTACGTCACGGAATTATTGCAAGATAAGATTTATGGATTCTATAAAAACGGGAGTGTACTGTTGCTTTTGGCGAGTTTGTCTCCACTTTCTGCGCACAATTCGCGAGAGTGACGCGAACGTGTTCCTCCACTGTAAGACCCGAAACACGCGACGGATTTAGAACGGAATATTAATCGTTAGGCGAATGAGTAATACCCACGAAAATACGTCTCGGTATAATTAAAGTAGCCGAGTTTATCGACCACGATCGCTGAAATCGAGACGCGTCTTCCAACGTGTTTAATCTCGACAAAAATAATCTTGATGATAATTATTATTATATAATTAATTGTTGTTCGCGCGAGATATATATTAAAACTGTGCCCGGCCCCGTGCTGGCGCACAGTTAAAATAAAATATCTCGCAGACTTCGTATCAATAGTTTCGATAATTTTAAAAGAGTCGAATATTGCGTATTAGCCGTATTCTATGTAATTTTAATTAAAAGTGTTCCTCAAGTTCGTTTGTAATTATCGCAAGCTTCTCAATACGCGGGTAGAAAGAGATAGTTCCCGCTGAATATATCGTCAATACTTTGGAAATGCAGTATCGAACATGTCGAAGTATAACTCGAAACAATGTGTGATATGTATAGAAAATGATGCTATTTTGATAGTGCATAGAATAAAATCATATAAAACGTGATAGGACGATTTTTTCCGAATAGAAAACTCCAAAAATTTCAAGTCGTTATATTAAATTGAAAAATATATTCTCTGTTCAATATACACATTTTTATTATTTTCCCGTAAAAATATATAATAAATCGATTTTTTGTTTCAAATAATAAAATGTAGCAATTGAATTAAAAATAAGTGTAACGGAATCGAACACCAGTGAATATTTCGCAAAAAATAACAAAAAGTAAATCACGCAATTGTACTGATAAGCGTTTCTTATCTATTCGACAGAAAAACGATAATGTAAATTTAACAATCCTTTGAGTCATTTTATTTTGTAATCTATAAATTCCTCTGATTGCTTACAAAATCGCAATTAATTAATTATAAAATTATCAACTTTTAAAGTTAAAATTGAAATCTTGGAAGCATACGTACACATACCCAAGATACCTTTCCAAAGTATACATTTATATTTTGTTTTATATAATTTTCAAGAGCAAAAGATGCATGTTGAGTACGCACATCTCACAATCGGCGAATCTTTCTTACTACTCTCTCCGTTGACGGTAGATTTCCGACGATTTCAATGCGGTCGCGCCTGTCAATTAATGAACGAGGTCAATGGAAAGTGCGAGTGTTCGAGAGATTAGTCCTTTCGATTTCTATCGGCATTGACCCTGCCCGTCCGCATCATCGATCTCTATCTATATCGTGCATGCGAATCGATCGTTAAGCAATATTTACATGTTGTACCAGAAATCTTTAAATTTTCGGATCGACTGTATTATATATGGCGAGTTATCGCACGGCACGAAGATTCGATTTGCGTCGTCGAGGGCGAGCAAAGTGAGAAATCGCGACACGGTTTGCCTGCGTTACACAACGAACGACGAGTCGGTGGATCGGATTGCCTCGGGAGCATCTGCTCGGCTGTGGAAAATTACGAATGTGCGATCTTCAATCGTCTGGCCGCGACTAGTTGCACGTCGCGGAAGTATCCGACGATCCGATAAAAGCTGGTTCAACGGTCATTCATCGGACGAGAATCGTGCTTCTGGCGCTTCCTGCGCGGCCACGCGGAGTTGGCAACAATGAAAGTGCTCGATTACGTGCTCGTTATATAATTGAGATTGTTATGTGTGCCGGCGGGAGTAAGCGGGACAAGCGCTACGTTACCTTGCAGTTGGATGCTGCAGCAAACATGTATCATCACGGAGGGATTTTCTGGCGAACCTTTGCGATAACGGAATTTTGAAAACGTTTAACGTAATAACTAGAAAGAACGACAAAGAAAATATAAATATAATATACAACAGAGAAAAATAAACTGAGCTGAAAATATTCTTTGGCGATAAAATTACACTAGATGTTTGTTTCATTTTATACGTTAATCCCTTTTTCTTTCAAGACTTCAATTTATTTATATCTAATGTACAATAAAGTCTCCTCATTTTGCGCGTTATGTGTAATATCGCATACCTTGTATACAGTTTGTTACCTTTTTTATATCCATAAAAGGGTTAATAAAAGGTAATAGCAAAGAATAATAAAATACGATCCCTAAAGTATTTTTAACTCGTAACTTGATTTACAACTTGATTTACACTTGATTTCTAAATAATTTTTTTCTCAATTTTTAGCCTCCCTACCTTTCTCTTCTACATTTCGATTTTATGATATAGTTTGCAATTCTTCGTGAATCGTGGCGCTTTTAGAAAGTCTCTACCTTATTTTCGAAACCACGCACAAGGTGAAAATTATTATTCATTCAACTGGAAGTTTATCGCGGCGCTTTATGCGCGTGCACGCACGACGGTCATCGCGATAATGGCTTTATCGCGATTAACGTCGACTACCGGCGTCCGATATTACGCAGTCGCGGCTTTAGATCGGAACCGGGAGAAAGGGAAAGGGATAGACCGAGACAGAGTAAGCACACGCGGAGGAGGACAATGTACACGACTTAAGCATCACATGCGCCAGCGATCCCAATTTCCCGATATCATCGATCGGTCCTTACACACGAGCCTTAAACTCTGCAAAAATTATCTATTATAAAGACCGCATATGCGCCGTTTCGCTCAACGCAAATATTTTAGCAAATGATAAAGTTACATCTATTTCCGCTAATAGAAACAATCACAAAAGTATGCGTCAATTGCGACTGTTGCATTCACAGGATGCAAGATGCAAAATGCAAGATGCAAGATGATTCTCTACTTAAAGTGATTACGCGACTAGCTCGTAGTAGCTTTCCAAGTGCTACTGCTAATGACTTCCGTCTAATTTAAAAGCATACTGCATGATATTTCCCCTTCTTTTTTCAGAGTTATAACTCTGCAAAGAGCAATATAATAACTATCACTCAGGATAAAAGAAAGATAGTACACTTTTTAAAACTTGTAAAATTTTTCTTTCCAAAAGTGTTTGCCATTTTTGAAGTATAATCAAAAAAAAAGCATACAAACAAAAGTATAAACTAGTTTGTTTCGGACAATATTGACAAAATTAAATTATTTTGTACATTGCCATCTCTAATCATCTCCCATTTTTCTATTCATTGAGATACGAATAAAAGGTAGCAAATAGGTGCAAATAAAATATAAACAATACGCTGGAAACTTTCAAAACGAATGGGAAATACAAACAAGTATGTTTTTGAAATATGGATTCTTTAATAAGAGCTCGTAGTACGTACACGTGGACATGTGTATTCGGCAACGTTCCTCTTTTAGCTGACGTGTCGATTACGGAGGTCATTGTCCGAATAATTGTTGTTTGAATATTCGAACGTATTGCGGATGGAATAGTCGCAATACGGATAAAGCGCCGCGTCGTTAACATCTTTTTATGCTATATGTTGCCGTAGGGTATACTACTTTTTTCAAAGCAGTATACCCTACGGCAATATATCCTCGCCTTTAACAATGATATCGATCGAGCTGACAAAGGAAAAAAAGAGAGATAATTATTACAACACGAGCGTACGTATTGTACGGGAATAGGTAATGTCTTATGCCATCAACATAATTATATGACGTAATTGTTTTAACTTAATGTTTTAATATCATACTCATTGATACACACAATGAGCGCTTCTATTGATAATAAAAAAATGGCGAAAATTTTTATTTCATTGCAACATTTAAATTAAGCAATTATGATATTTATGTATTATTATTCTTATCAATAAATACAACAAACATTTGCTTGTCTTAATAACACGCCTGGCAATGATGCGTGCAAAGATCGCAGCGATTATGTAGTTTAAGTAACGACTCCACGTGTCTACGTCTCAAGGCTCCACAATTAATAATATCAAAGACTCCCTGATCGTCGTACTACGGCATATCACACACTCATGCTGACATATTGTTCAAACAATCGTCGTCGTCGTGATAAAAGACGACTTAGCTTTGACCAGGCTCGTTATCAGTCTGATATTTGTATCCGTGACGCGTGATTCGTGACGAATACTCGCGTTAGCACTCTGTGCGATCGCAGCGCGAATGAAAAAAACGTGATAATACTTGAAACTCTTCACCTGATATCCCCCCCCCCCCATCTCCCACCCCCTCTCTCCACGTCGACGATATTTCAACGGAATTCCAACGGAGATGACTCGATCGCGATATAACGATATGAATTTCGATCGTATTCGCAGTTTATAGATTATTTTCAATTAATTGCGTTCATACTTGAAATAGCAATCGTGTTTGTTCAACCTTGCGCACGGGCGCGCCAATTTTAGATCGTTATACATCGGGATCTCGCGTGATGCGCGTGATTTCGTTTTCGTTCGATATACCGCGATATGCCTAACGTGGCAAGCCGATAATACCTGCCACGCACGACTTGCCTCGACCACTTTGAACTTGGTGGATCTCGCAAATCGCATGGAAAAACAGGGTAGTAGGTCGCACGATCACCGACGGTTTGCGTTCGAGAGGCATCCGTTTGGCATCTTTCCGAGCCGAAGAACTGCGAGTGTCCCTTCCTATTCTGAGATCAAATCGCCGTTTTTCACGGCGTCAACGGATCAATACCTAGCAGGTATGATGACAGCAGCGAAATCGCGCGCGACTGAACAACACGCCATAAGTAAATATCGCAAGAGAAGAAAAACGATACCGCAAAGTGACATCGGCGATGCTTCGAAAACGCGAAAATCGCGCTTTAAAATCATAAAATAATTAAAAAAAAATCTCCGTTTGTGCCACCGAAATAGCAACGAAAGAATATTTCGAGGATAGTTCGAATGAAATTAAAAAAAAGATCAGTGCTCCTTGAGTGCGAAGGGGTAAAATTACGCTTAACCATAGAGTAACTGGAGGAGATTCGTTTGGCTATCCTGTCATTTTCTCTTAGAGGGCTCTTAACGAGCTCTCTTCTCTCTAACTTCGCTTCGCGGCACTCTGTTTTCTCTCCACATCTTCCAAAAATCTAAATCCTTTTCAAGCAAGTTGAATCCAAGACGGCGATATCGAAATCTCACCAGACACAACACTGTTCTGAAATTACGTTATGTACAAAATACGCGACAATGTCGCGCGTTATCATATTGTTTATATTACACATCGCTGTGATTGTTGCGACAGCTGTGCAATAATACAAAGTACTTCGTCAGCTTGAGTCCCGTGCATTCTTACAATTTTTATCAAGTCTTATTCCTACCTTTATTATCGAGATTATAAATTTTACACGATTAATATATGATATCGCAATACGTTGCGTATCGAATAATTCTACTTTTCTTATGTCTTGGCAAATTTTCAAAATTTATTTTCCAAGTCATCATATGTCGAGCCAAAATTTATATCCCTTCACACGTTCTTTTTGTGAGACGCTTAAAGGTAATTTTGGAAATACTGAGAAAACTTTTTTTTAAAGCAATCTTTATTTATTTATTTGAAAATTATCTTTGTATGAATGGTCTCGTATCCCTGCGTGGATTTGGACTCCTGCGCTGGATTCTACGAATCAATAAACCTCACTCTCGCGTCACAATTCGCTGGATTTTAACGTAGCGTGCCCGCAATAACAGGGAGATAAAACGTCGCGCATAATGAAAACACTCGAACTCGCAGACTAAATTTCCGAAAATTTTCGCTTAATTCGCTATGACGCTGGCGATCGTCCAATCGACTCTTTCGTTTCGTTTTCTTTGGTTACTATCTTAATAAAGATGTGATTCGATCATGTCAATATCAATATCAATAACCATTGAAATATATTCCTCGCAAAATGATAATAATGATAATTAACCGCGTAAATATATTTATTAAGTTTTATGTGATATTTGAATGCTCAAATATATATAATTCTGCAATACGATGTCGTAATCATCTAATTGGAGTATTCATTACGCGAAAATGTTGAATTCAAACGCGATATGATAGTGAGTAATAAACAATAATAATGAATTTAATGAGACAATTTTACAAGCACCGAGGCTCTCGTGCTTGTCGTATCGAGGCTGTCGTGTGTCTGCAAGGAAAGTGCATGCTTCTCTAATGTTTCACATGTGAATAGATTGTTGCATAAATGGTAAAATGTCAATTCTAAACCAAGCCAAGGTTCGAATCAGCGGAAAAAAAAATCGCAAGAGATGATCATCGATCGATCGGTGGGACGCGCTGACGCAAAAGACGCGTTGTCGCAACTTGAAAAGGAAGAATGCAGTGATAACCCCTTCACCGATACAACGGAGACTCGGAAAAGCGGATTCGTGCGAGCCGCGGCTTTCGAGAATGGAAGATTAACGATCGTCTATTGAAGGAGCGCAAGTCGATGTTCCACTCTCGTTCGACAATGTTATTCTTAGGCAAAGCAGCTGCAAAATTAATGAAGGCGCCACCGAGAGGGGAAGGAGGGGGGGAGGAGGCGTGAAGTAATCTCCTGCCGGCGCGAGTTACATAGGCGCGCGTCGTACAAAAGGATATTTCGCGCTTCTCAGGCGGAAACGTCACCTAGGAGTAGCAGTTTTACCAGTGATGGATGAGAGTGTTCTCCCTGTGCTGGAGACGAAAAAGTTACCGTTCAAACGAAGAGAAAGAGCGAGAGAGAGAGAGAGAGAAAGGCTTTCCATGATATCGCATCGGGGACGTTTGACTTTCACGCCGAGTTAGCGAATTGATACTCGCTGCGACGCTGCGTCCGGAAAGTCGAAGTGAATGCAAGTCGCGACGCGATGTCTTTCATGTTAGATAAAATGAATTTATTAACATAATTATTAAATCAAGTTGGTTCAGAGTGGAGGACATTAATATTGATGCAATAAATACGATATAATCTTCTTGTTCGTTCTACGTGTGCTCGATATAATTATAGTCTTTAATTGTCTTTAATTATAGAGCTGTATCTAAATGGCATCGCGATTAAATCTGCCATATCGTGATCGGCATGAATCTTTAATATCAGAGAAATAAGGCTCAAAAATCCCGATATTCATCGACGACCACCGTGTGTTTTCGATAATACGCTCGGTTAAGATCGGTACACCCGAAAGGGGTGTACTGAAGGTATGCCGGGAATTGTTTTCATGTACTTTGGAGTGTGGCTCGATCGATTCGGTTGCAGGCACGAGCTTGACGTAGTCAGGTAACATCGATGCAGTTCGCATATTACGTGACTGCCACTGATTCCGACGACCCATGTATTTGCCTATCATGGGGCGACGGTATTTGCGCGCTGAGATTTTCCAATTAAACTGTGATTAATTTCGTGACGGACGGTCAGAACGTGCGCGACCGATTGTTTACAGCGGAAACGAAAGAAGTCGAGGGAGGATGAGGAAGGCGGGAAAGGGGGAGAGGAACAGAGACAGAGACACACAATAACGCGAATATCTAAGCGAAAGAGAAAATCGTAGAGAAGACCGATGAACGGAAAATCGACGTTAATCTGATTTCGGTAGCCGAGCAGAGCGGACAATTTGCTCGGCTCCGAAAAAGCGCGTATACGCCGCGAGAAGATATATGTATATCGCGGACCCTCGATCGTTTATTCGATAAGCGACGTGTTATCCCGTTAATACTTTAACAACGCTCACAGAGTCTGGCTCACAGGCGAAACGGAATTTACGGTACATCAAGCTTTTTTTTTCGCTCGACAGGAGCAACGCTGGCAAGAGATCGTGAATGCGCGGTGGGAACGAATGGACGCGCGAGTACACGCGCGAGTACCGCGCGACGATTGATAGATGTGTACCAGCTGTGCAAATAAATTTGCGTATCCGCTCGCAAAAGCGTCGAACGCGCGCTTCACGTCGTACGCCTGCGATTCATTCTCGCCTATAAGTGCCGTTTTGTTTGGGAATTTTACAGAGAGGAAGAAATGCCGCTTTCGCGGAATGCTTTTCGCTTGTGATCGTCGTATAGTGGAGTCACACTTGCGTGGATTAAAGTTACGAGTATTTGGTAAAATAATATTTCGTGTAATTTCTTTGACAAAAAAAAAACAATAACATCATTGATTCTGTCGCGCGCATATCTGTATAACTTTTTTAGATTACACTACACTACACGTGTAATCTAAACTTTGATAACAGAAGCTCTCGCGATCCGCGCGACGTTAAAAACCAGCTTTCCGTCGCCCCCTCCCCCCCTGCCCCGCGATCTTTAACGTAACTCGCCGTAATGACCGTGTTCGCGTAAAGTGAACGCACGCGGAGGAGCCATGAGTCACGCGGCTCATTAGCTCCAGATTGTTGTCCTCAACGGATTAAGCCTTGAAGGAATTAATCGTCTTGTTCCCACGTGCGCGAGCGAGTGTGCAACACTCTAATGGAATTAAACCGATCGACAGGTCACACGCGCATGTCTTTTGCTCATAATCCGAGAGGGAAGGCGAATTTAAATGAGGATTGAGGGAGGAAAGGGATTTATTTATCCCCTCTTGTCACATTATTCCCTCGCGCAAATCAGTTATTCGATAATGTATCTACCTAAAATATCCATGTGACGTAAAAGAAATTTCCGATACCAACGAGGCGGAAATACGGTAGCGGTTGCCCGTATTTAGCTGATAAATTCTTTCTGCTGATAAAGTGGTGTCACGTTCTGCAGAGTTCTTTCGTTTCCAGAGAACATAATGGTCACGAGTTAATTTAATGGATAAAACTTATTTAACATCATATTCGACTGTATCGTAAGATGAATGTAGGACAGAGGTTTTATTATACATTTGGATTAAATATATTGCAAAAATATGTCGTATAATTGAGATCATAGCTCGTTACAAAAGTTACGACTTAAAATTACATGCGAAAAGTAAAATCCAGGCATTCTACACTTTACCTCGAGCAGTTTATCCATCTCGACTTTATTGCATCAGCCGCGTTATGAACTCAAGATCAAATCACTTTGAGAATAAAGAAATGAGGATGGCAATCTTGAATCGTATTTATTAAATTTGAAACTTATGAAATTTTTGAATATTTTGAAAAATATCTTAATTATTCTACACGGAAAAAATATTGTTGCTGGCAAATCTAAAAATTTGGTTAGATACAGATCTGAAAATGATTTTGTTGGAGCTTCAAAATTATTATATATGATGTTCAAATTGATTGTTAGAAGATCAAACATTTTTGCAATATTATCATCATATTTAAATATTCTACTGGATGGGCCAACAAAATTATTTTCAGATCTGTATCTGGTCAAATTTTTAGATTTGCCAGCAAAAGTGTTCCTTCCGTGTAGGAACGCAGTTTTTTATTATTCGATATTTTATGTTATTATTTCAATTTAATCTTTATTTTATAGACAGTTTCATTTTTAGGAAATCTGAATTAATTTCTGATATTCAAATACGTTCGAAGCGTTTACGACTACTACAAATTTCGGAATATCTAAGAATTGCCGGTTTTAAGTAATATACGAAGCAACTTGAATTTTCACGCAACTGGATCGTTTTGGGAATATTCGTAGGAAGAATTCGAATGGAATTACTATGTATTTTTCGCGAAGATGTACTTTACGCGATATGGTATCAAGGCCGCGACTGTCGCTACCTGTTCTTGCGCTACATAATTGCGGCCGCGGAACGGAATAAAATCAAGCAGCGACGCGACGGCGTGGTGTATTACGTATATCGCAGATATATATATACCCAAACATACGTCGTCGGCGTGGCACGGAACTCGAACCGCGCTCGGTCGTCACGTAACAGCACGCGACCGCGTGCATGCGCGCGATCGGCGTCACGGCGTGCCGTGCGCGTGAAACCGCGGCCGCTTACGCACCCGCGTCGCATGTGACAGCCAGTTCGTCATGTCGCGAGCGATGGCTCGACCGAGTGGCTCGAATCCGAAATTAATTTAAACATATAAATAGTCACCTGGCTGTTTTTAGAAACCACGAAACAGTTTTGTATGTTTTGCACGCATACTGATCTCCGAAAAGGCTAAAGACGCGGAACAACAATTAATAAACGAATTCTTTGCGAAATCGGGATAGTCAATTTTTCAAGCGTCCCAAGAATGTGCTTCCCGGTGAGTCGGAGTTTTGCAATGAGAAGCGAGAAGCCTACGGGCAAGAAATCTCACTCGGTCAACTTTCTGCGCAATCAATTCGATCCGCGGTCATAATTTTACATAAGTTTGTAGTTTGGCCGCGAGCTTATCAATGCTCATGGGCGACAAGCGGGAGATAAGCGTGAGGTATCGCGTGAGTATCACTCCCGAACGCCTGTTTTGTCGCGAGCGAATCAACTTCTGCGAATCGGAAAATTACGAAAAAAAAAAAAAAAAAAAAAGAATCACGAGAATTGCAGAAAATGCGCAAGAAAGTGCTCTTTGCCTCGGAATCCATTAGCATGCGAACTCATCGTAAACTGGCGAAGCGTCAATATGTTTCGCGCGAGATCGCAGCACCGTTGCTCCGATCTTTGCTCCGTTTCGTTGTATTCTTTCCAATGGTGCGTAAAAAAAGACATGCATGATTACGCAACGCGAGATACGCATCGCGTGTATGTGTCATTCGTGAGAGACGTGACGTCTCTCGTCGCACTCGCGCGCGTTTCTCGAGCTCGTGCCTCCGATCGCGCGCTCTGGAATTTCTCCAGGATACTCACGTGTTTCTCGATACACGTCGCACGCACCCTTCGCAATCCCGCACGTCGACGTCGTACGGTGTTCCTTGCAATTCCTCGCCGCACCTGTCACGATGATTTATCCACACTGCGAAAATTCCTCGGGAACTTGCCTCTTTTTCACATTCTCTCAAACACTCGCGTTGGGACGAGGGGCGGACAGATCGATCGACGATGTGTCGTAGAGATTATTTCCAACTCGAGTAATTACACTCGCGTCACGGGGCGTGATGAGCTGGGTCGTACGTACAAAAGTAAAAAAAAGGGAAAAGGGGCGGAAAAAAGGTAAAATGAAGGAAAGAGGAAAAGTGCTGATGCGAGATGCCGAGTGTGGGTACGGAAACGGCGGCGCGCGCGGGACTGCTCTTCTTCTCCTCTTCTCCTATCACTCCACCCGATTAACCGCTCTTCGGCCTTCGGCGAGCGTGGCAATTCAACGACGAGGTCGCGGCGGCTCCGCGCAAAGCACTGAAAAGGGAACTCGTCGTGTGCGCGCACGCGTACACGTAACGTACACTCACACAATACACACACCCCGGGTCTCCCTCCTTCCCTCGGTACCTGGCGCGCAGTGTCCGTGATTACGTGGGTGTCTCTCTCTCTCTCTCCGTGTCCACCGTGCGCGAGAGGTAGAGAGAGAAAGAGCGTTTTATCGCCCCTTCTTGTCCGCCAAGCGATCCGTACCGCGTTACCGATGCGCCCGAAACGACACCCGCGAATGCCACTGCGAGACTGGAACGTGGGGTAACATGTACGGGCTCTTACATAGCGCGCGGCAGTGGTGGCACAGAGGAGAGGGTAGCGGGACCACCGTAGTAGGGATGGACCCCCACTCTGGCGAAGAGAACTTTGGAGAGGGAGCTGGCAAGGACGCGCGCGGTTCCGTCGATGTGTCGACTGTCGGCCGCTCGCGCTCTCGGCGAGCGCACTTGACTCGTTGCCGCTTTGGCGTACACTTGGTGTACACTTGGTGAACCGATCGACGTTTCGCACACTGCATTTGTTTCTCTTTTTCTCTCTATCTCTCTTTCGCTTTGCTTCATATTACATGTATATTTCTTGTTGCATATTTCTCGGATTTCTTTTCCAAGTAAAACGACTTTATTTTTTTCTTTCCATTTGGTATCACTCTTCCCTTTTCTTTATATTTCGTTTTAGAACATGTTTTCTTAACCGGGCGCGCCGCGGCACTGAGTGCCGTGAAATTTCGTTTTTCTGAAAAATCATTGTTAATGCAGTTCTTTTTTTCTATTATCGACCTTTTTGTATTCCTCATTTAGCATCTCAACCATAAGACAATGCAACTGCCGCATTTTTTCTATTAAGTGATTAGCCTTTTATCCACTTCCACCAAAATCAGTAAGACACATTTTGCGGCACGGAGTGCCGCGCGCGCCTCGGAACGTAAGTAAAAGTCTTGCTTATATAAATAATTATAATAATGCGAGATGTTGAATCATTCCTCACATTAATTGATTTTTAACTTAATGCTTAATATCTTTTTAGGTTAGAGTTAGTTATGTTTTAAAAAGCTCAACACGAATTTTGAAACAATTTTGGAGACATTCTGAATCCTGAATCAAATTCTGTTCTAAATTTCCTATCATAAGTCTCAAAAATATCCTAAATCAAGAGGTATTCTGTAAATACTTAGAGAGATGGGAGAAGATAACATACAAGAAGAAATAGTTGATTTTATTTTATTTTTTTCTTATTTTAGTTGATTTTAATAGTTTATTTTTTTATATCATTATCTTATAAGAACATTATTATTATTTTTCTGTTTGATTTTAAATTGATGTCTTTATTTTTAAAACAATTATCAATCTTATTTTTAATTTTCTACTTACATCTAACCAAACTTTTATTTTTATAAGAAAGTAGACACAACATTTTAATATTATAGTTAAGTTTTAACATTATATTTGATTATAAGTGTATTTTACTTGTTTTTATGACGATTATCCAGTTATTTATCCAATTATTATAAATAATAAATAATAAATTTGACGCGGCACTCAGTGCCGCGCGCGGTCAGTAACATTCAGTCGGGAGGTGTGCCCGATTAAGGGTTACTTTAATATAATATTAAAAAATAACTTTAATACAATATTAAAAAATTTTTTAATGTATTTTATACAAATATAGTATTTTATAGAGAAATTATGAGCTTCGCATGCTACAAACATTTTCATACATTTGTAAAAATATATGGAGGAAGAAATGCTGGAGGTTCATTAGTAAATTTGTTCTCATAGAATGGTTAAGTTTTGAAGATTCTCTCTGTCTCTCTCTCTCTCTCTCTCTCTCTCTCTCTCTCTCTCTCTCTTTGCTACGAAATGGCGACTGTCACAAGTCATTCAGTTCTAATAGCAAACTATGCGTGTTTTGTAATTCGAAATTTGCAATTGGCTATTTGTACGAGATGGAAAACGAGCTGATTCGATAATAATTCTCGTTATTTACTCTCTGCGCCGATTCGTTAGTGAATTGATTTTTTGATAAAAAAAACTCAAACGAGTTCCTGAGAGCTTACTACGAATTGCATATTATGAAAATTGCATATTATGAAAAATTGCAAATTATGAACCGTGCGTAATTTGATATTTGCTTTATGAAACGGACGAGTAAACGAGCACGCGTGTACATGTAGACGCGTCGTTGGATTTTTTAATTTTTATTTTTTGCCGTCGTGGTCATAGAACCGAATAGTCGCGAATAATCGCGAATCAAAGCGCGACGCGTTAGCGAGTGCGAGAGGAAAATTACCGGGCGCAGAAAGAGGATGCGTACCGGGACTTCCGCGATGAACCAAGACCGAGACAGGAGGTGTGCGCGATTGCATGACGTTTGCCGCGCGTGCAATGCCAGGCGGAGAAACGCATCCCTTTCTCGCGCGGTAAGAGGAGGCGGAAGGAGTGAAGAGACGTTTTGTCTGTTCGCGATAACGAGGAGATCCCGTGCATCGTACGCTGATAATCTTGCACGGTGCCGCTTCGCGCGGCACGCACCTTGCTCTCGCCGCGGAAGCAATTGTAAATCGTTTCGTCGCTTTGTGCCGCGCGCGACTCGCACCTCGCGCGAATGAATTCACCTTTGGGTATTTGCCCGCCGTTGCGTTTTCACCCGCCGCCGAGGCCTTTGTTGTTCGCGCCGCCGCGGGACAATGACGATCCGCGAAAGCGACGCGACGCTTCTCGGATTACGTCGCGATATCATCGAGCACGATACATCGGTACGTGCCTCGGTGAGCATTCATCGAATTCGCGACGATTTATTCGACGCGATAAACCCTCCTCCGCTAGGCGGAACGTAGAAAGAGAGAGTCACCTTTTCAGCGTGACGTGTCCCGTACTTTAGAGATACACACACACACACACACACACATTTACATGAGATTCAGGCGAGTGGAAAGTTCACCAGGAAGCAAACAACGGTTTCAGTGTTTTTCTTTTTTTTTACTACTATACTGTTTAATCATATTTTCGATTTACGACAGTAGTATTAAATATTAACTACGTCCTTCCGCATCGAAGCGAAACGTATAAAACTATTTCAATGCTCCTACACGCATATGATTAAGTCCCAGGTTTAGTCAACAACTCGATGAAATTAATTCAGGTCTCGCGATCAATTTTCGCTGGAAATTAGCGTATTTTATCAAATCGAATAATAAAAATATTGACGGATTCACAGTCACGTTGGGGTGACGTTCCTCGTCAGTCCAAGGTATCTGAAGCACGTAAAAGCGACGATCCCGTGTTTGTCGTGGGAACGAACAGCTACCAAACACCAATATGGTGTTTCTCTTTCTTTTCCGGCCGTGTAATTTCGTCGTCACGGCGCGAGTCATGCGTCTGCACGCGCGTCCGTAAAATTTTCACCGCACAATTTACAGGGTTAAAGGTGCCGTGGAAACCGGCACGTGCTACTCGCGCGCGAGGTTCGCGGTATCGCGCATCGCGCTGCCCATCACCGTGGTTATATATCACGTTTAACCGGGACCCACCGCGCCGTAGCCGCCGTCTTATCGCACTTCCGCTCACGTCTTCCCTCACCGCTCGTATACTTGGTGTACCGTTTCCACCTTTCCTATGTTCGCATCGTTCCAGGGTCGATCCTACCCGCAGGGCCGGTAATTGCAGCTATTAGAGGCTCTTCCTCGAATCAGGATATATTTTAGTATCTCCAATGATAAAACCTCGGTCCGTCAATTTGAATTCAAAATTGCAGCCGATATCCCCAGTTATTTTCTCTCTCTCTCTCTCTCTCTCTCTCTCTCTCTCTCTCTCTCTCTCTCCCCCTCAAATACGAAAAATAACGGGTCGGTTTCCTCCTCGCGATATTGCAATTTTATTTCTGCGAGTCAACGAGGAAATCCGCCACCCATATCATCGAGTGAGAAAAAGAGATAGAGAGAAAGGGAGGAGAGATTCATCAACGTATTCATGTGCGGGACGTTTTTTTCCATACGCAACGCACGATCACGCACTGGCTCGCGCTTGCGATAAAAATAAATTGAGGGAAAATCGTCCGGTGGGCAAGTGGACAGAGGAAGCGAAACGAAAAAAGGAAAAAGAGAAAAAAATATGGTTTTGGAATGCAGGAAGTGAGCCCCTCCCGTGCGAATAGGCAATGTCAAATATTTGTGCGTAACAGTTGCGTGCCGCACCACGAATACGGTCACGCGCGCGTTTCCACGCTTCAGTTTGTATTCGATAAACGAAAAAACAGAAAAGAAATAAAAAGAAAATTGCAAAGACTAATATTTTTATCCCGTCCGGAATCCGGGTATAAACATCCGAGAGTATAAAAATTGCCTGTGATGAAAATGCCGCGATCATGACATTGATTGCCGTCGGTAAAAATAATTTCGGAAAAAATAAAGATACGAGATAAATCATAAATATTCTAATATCCATTTGACACATGTCGAAACACATAATCGTGATGACTGCATAGCGCGCCGTCTCTCACGAGTCGCAAATGATTCGGAGAAGGACACAGACGCGAATGGATAGAAAGAAACACACGTTTGACGTAATATCCGTACACGTGCTTATGTCATTACGTGAATAATGTGAAGAACCCGGAGATAAGACGCCCGGAGATAAGACCAATAAGATATTAGTTCGGACAATATGCCGAATGATAATGTTAATTCGCGGTCATAAAACGCCAAACAATGTACATGTGTCTCTCACTTGCATCACTATTCACGCCGGAAATTTATGCGCACAACGCTAAATTGAATAAATTGTATTGTGATTACGTCCCCTTTTGCGCCCATTAAATCCATGTCCGAGAAACAATAGCTTTTCCTCTGCGAGAGCTCGAGCGAGTACGCTTTGTATGTACGATCAGAAAAATTCAAGAAAAATCTCGAAGCCATGTGCAATCGAGATGTGCGTGATTCATTCAATAGTCGTGTGAAGTTCCTGCGACCGATAAATGCAATATCGTATTGCACCGATAGTGCTGGCGTTATCATTTGCGAGAAAGAAATATAACGTAATCGTGCAGTACACGCGTTGTAAGCTTGACACAACATTTGCTATTAACATAGTAAAAAATTCGTAAAAAAATAGCTCTATTGAGTTACATTCGGGATAGTGCGCAATTACAATTTAAACTACTAAAATAGTCGTAGGAATAAAAATAAATTTTCAAGTACAGCCATTAAATTCAACAGCCGCCGAGAAGAAAAATCAAATGAATTTAGGAAGAGTTCAATGCGAGCGACCTCGGAATTCTATCGAGAGTTGTCAATTCGGCGTAACGATAATAAATATTTGTTCAACGTGGCAAACGATACGATTTCAATTTCCAGTTTCGTTCGCTCATTCATACAATTCATGTTCGGAAAATAGAAACAAGGTCTTCGCGATAGACCGGAGGCGACATTGTCGCGGCATCGGCAGCGATGGTGTCATGGAAAGTACCGGAAAGTGCAAGCTAAAAACGCATCGTTTCGGAACGTCCGATTGTCGCAAGGTGCGCAAGATCCGAGCGCACGTATGCGTCTCGTTCTGCATCTTACGTAACGTGATACGCAACGCGCGAGAGGAACGGGGCGTTTCTGCCGCAAACGGAAATCGTATCCGCGTGTTACACGTGCGTTGCGTAAGAACCGTAAGGAACTGGCCGACGCGACGCGACGACAATGTCGACAACGTAATCGTATCGGCAAGTGTATGTACGACGTATCTACATACAACGCAAACTTGGAACCATCTTCGCCTTCTCTTTTTCAATTATCGCGTCCCGTCTCTGTTTGGATTGAAAAGGAGAGGGCGAAGATTCATGAAAAAATGAACGAAGATCGAACTAATTCCCAATTCCAAAGAGTCCCTCTATGATTCACGTAGTTATTGAAGAATTATCGTTAATAAATGACTTTTTCTATAAAATTTTTTTCGGAGAATAGCGATAAAATCATCGTTCATTTGTTGACGATAAAATTGTCATCAATTAATGAATGAAATAATGAGATTTTATTGATATAATTTATATTATCATTAAAAAAAATCGTTTACTATCGACAATCGTTCAATAACAACGTTAAGAATTACAAAATAGAGCCCTAAGTGTGGGCTGCTTGTCCCCTCTAGACAATTCTAGGAAGTATTTTGAGAAAGATTATTCTATACAATATTCAGATTATTATATACAATGGGGAACAATCGACACACTTTCCGTGTATGCACTTGCGCGTGTATACGTGAGCAAATTTTACGATCCCGCAATATAAATTGCAAATGAGATGAAAGTTCGTAGTGATAACATTTTGTATATACGCTGTAAAATTTGTTAGAAAGATGACGAAGATATTACAAAAAATTTAATATCTTTGATTACATCATGTTTCAAATGTCATTATTACGAAACGTTAATTATTACGAAAACCGATGTGAAATTCTGTGAATATCAGTATTGCCGGATGTCGGAAGCACTCGCCGATGGCGGAAAAATCCGCGCGTGGCGATCTGACTCGCCACAGGACGAACGATCGCGCGATATCCGCGCGATGTGTTGTGTTGTTAAGACATACGCGCGTAATTCGGACGTAACGTTAGACCACGCTTCAGCGAGTACGCACCGGCCATTCATAAAGTCCAAGCTCGAGGCATCCTTCAAGCGGCTCGGCTCTGCTTGGCTCGGCCGGTTGCGGGAGAACGCGTCGACTAGCCGGCCGGTTGGTCGGTCGGTTCACTCGATTTCATTCATTTGCCGGATAATCGTCGTGTTCCTGTTTGCAGCCCAGGGACGTGCCAACGAGCGAGTGCTCGTACTCAAGGTCCCGGGTTCCGGGCGCTCGCCAGATCGTGGAGCATCAGCTCGCCGCTCGTCATTGTCTTCCTGCGACAGCTGTTGCATCGTCGCCTCGCTAAGCGAACAATGTTTGTCGTATAAAGTTACTTGCGCACATTGAAATAACATAGAATTTACTAATCGACCCGTTTGTCGGCCCTTTACGACGATTAAGTCATTGCTCTGATCAGATTTTATGAAACTACTAACTACCTTTAGTGTTCATTGCGCTCTGCGGAATTTAAACTATACGCATCCTCTTCGTGGCAGTTTATATTCTTATTTGTAGTTTAAATCGTGCCAGGAAACAAACACGTTTCGAAAAACAATACATAAATACTATACTTAAAGGTCATAATCTTTAATTTTTCAGCATGTCACATTACGAAGAATACAAAAATATGTCTTAAAAAAACAAAATTGACTCAATGATACAAACAAACAATGAATTGAACAAGACAAATAACTACTTAAACTAATAACTTGTAAATTATGTATAAGCTTAAATTTAACAAACTACTCAAACATTTAATCAACAAAATTTTGTTACGTATTTTTAAAAGCAGTCAAAAGATTCCAAATTTTTATCCAACATCCCTATTTTTCCAAACGCCAACTGATTTAATTCATTACATAATAATCGTCCTTCTTTGCTCTCGAATAGGGGAATTCCACTTTTGCCGCGACGCACGGCCTCACATGGCGTGAAATTAACCGGCTCTGCGCGCGCGGAGCGACGCGTGTACGGCGCACGTGTGCCATGCACGCACACGCGGGCCATGCCAGCCACCAGTAATACCTTCGACGTACGCGCCGCGTCGGCTCGGCCACGGTCATCTCGGGACCTTCTTGCGCGGCCCACTCACATGCACGATCCGCGATACGCGTACGCGTACGTTAGCGAGGCGGATTACGCAACGGCGTAATGCGATTGCAAGCGTCGCGCGTAGACTGCAACGCGAGTTCCAATAACCGATCGGCCGCTCTCGCCTTTCCCGCACAACCTTAATAAATCTCTCGTCGTTCATAAACGCGAGAAACATCGATCAGAATCGAATAACAAAAGAACAGACTGAACAAAATTTAGCTATTGTTCTTCGTGTCAGACCTGGTGGGGCCTTGAACGGAAAACATATTAAATCGCTCTGGTTGCAAGAGCTCTCGAATAATCGCGATGCCCCATCGTATTTATTTTTCCAGAACATTAACGATAACTAACGAGAGACAATAGTCGAGTTTTTTTTAGTGTTCGTATTTTTTTATTTTTTTTTTTTTTGCGAGCGCATGATGCACGTTGAAAATAATTGTTCCGAACGACTCCTGTCTCGCAAAATTTAGGAATAAATGCGGATAGATACGCGACTTTCCTCGAAAGGAAGTAGATACCTTATCAACAACGATTGATTGCATACGATGAATACCAGAAACGTACGGGAGAGATACGCGTTCTTATCGCGCGGTGAATTTATTTGCAAAATTGGGTTTTTTCCCCCTCGAACAATTCTGAAAGCGCTGGTAACGTCGACGATAAAAAGTAAAAGTAAAAGACAAACGCGCCGTGTCGATGAGACGATCCATCGAGGGATGATGTCGAGCGTAGAGGAATATAACAGCGCGCGATCATGCAGCAAATCTGAAATGCGATTATCGATTATTGGCGCACACTTATCAGAGAGCAGCCATCTCTTGATTCTCGTCGGCGCTGCTCTCACCGAAGAGTCTCTCACGAAAACGACTATGGCGAATGCTGTTGCTTGTCGCTTATGTAATTCGGAGCGTAGTATCGTTCTCGTGATTTAACGACGTTGATATCAACGCGCCATCCGGTATTAATCAGACGTTCTTTTAACTCAGCGATCGATTAACGGTCGAAACCAACGTCACCTGCCGGAGCTTTAAAAGCTTCTCGTTAAACATATGTATCGATTTAGATTTCTAAATAGATTTCAGTAAATTGTGTCGTAATAAATTAAATTGCGTCATATGTTATCCGATTATATTTATTATATTCTTTTCTTTTTTATTAAGATAAAAAAATTATATATATCGAGAATAAAGTAAAACGAATTAATGATTTTACTTAATATTGCAATACAAAATTAATATAAAATTAACAAAGAATAAAGGACGATTTGACGAATGATGTTAAATCATTTTTCTTGTATTGCACCATCGAGGTATAAATGATGAAGTAGAAACGATGTGTCGCGCGAGAGCTAAAAAGGAAAGTTACCATTGGCATCTATGGATGTGTCACTTGACTCGCGCTAATAATCGATCGGTTGCCGATCGACCTTCGAACGTTGAAATATTGCGCACAACGTACCTGCGGCAGTCCAACGCGTCCAAGGTCCCATGATTAGTAGGTCACAGTGTACGATACGTCGTTTAGTCGAAGGCGATTGTTTGCAACACAATCAAACGTGACGGATCCAATTATCCAGCGCGAAATTAATGAATTCGTGTTCAATGACAATGCGAAGAGAAAAGCAGTTTTGTACGAATGTAAGCGAAAATAAACTTAGCGATACAATTTAGTCAATTTAGTCATGTCTATATTAAGTATTTATGTTTTAGTCACATCAAAAATGCAACTGAAAATGAATATTTGGTTTGTATATAACAAATATTTATATAACAAATATTTAATAATTACAAGAAATACAATTATAAAAAATAAAATTACAAAAATTACAAAAAATTAATAATTCATAAAAAATGTATCGCATTGCAAAAAGTATATTTCTAATATTTATTAAATAAAATTCGAAATAAAATTTCAATAATATCCGACTTAATATGTAAAATTTCTGTCATGTGTTTCAGTATCCAACTCTTTTATTAATTTAGAAAGAAATCTTTTAGGTTTTTTCAAATAAAATGAAAATAAAAGAAATAATATTCTCTTGATAAGAAATATATATAACGAAATTTTTACGTTTAGTACATAATCGACAGCGGATACGCGATTTCCAACTTTGTTGCTTCGAGCGATAACGAATTTAAAATCGACTAACAAATTCTTACGGAGAGGTCCGGCGTTCTCTCGACCGAAATTGACTGTTATCGATGCGATAAAACCAGATTTATTTCACACGTGAAACAGATTAAACTACCGTGGCTTGTCGTATTTCTCGGTGCTCGATTTAACGATCCGTACGACGATATAAACTATATCGCAACGTGTCGTAATTATTTATTTGAGCCTCCATCAAAATACAAAGACTTTATACTGATCACTCGAAATGTCATTTCTCTCATTCAAATACGTGCAAACTTCATCATTTCATACTTTGCGCCAATTAACTTTAAATATCATGTATTAATTTCAAATATAGCATATAGAAGATTATTGCAAATATAAATTATAAATTATATTTACATCAAAACATATCGTGAATTACATAATTAATTGTTTATAATTTCACATTTATGATTATTAGGCATTGAATTAATATCGACACAGCAGCATTAATAATATTGACATAATAGTCATCAAAATTAACATAACGGTAAATCTGTCACGCAGATGGAGCGTGGTGAAGTGTAAAATGGAGCATAACAAAGTAATGACTTATTTTTTCGTAACGAATAAACTAATTCACGTCAAAGGGGTACAAATTTTTATTTAATTTTTAATTTAATTAAATAAAAAAATTTAATTAACGTATTGCTTGTCACATAAGAACCACATTTTATTAAAGAGACGGATCGAACATTCGCAGTCTCGCGTGAACAACCTTGAGTCGGTGCACGTCTGCAATCGTCCTGACGATTATTTAACGGCATGAGCGTTGTCGACGTAACGACAGCATAATTTACGATGTTACACTATAGCGCAACGTGTCATCCCCTCTCTTTAATATTTCTCGTCGTGCGACGTGGATCGGTGTCCTTGAATTTTTCCTTCCGGTCGTGTCATAAATTTTGACAGTAGAAAATAGACACGTGACGCGCACGATGCGTCTATTGTTCAGCGCCCACGAAAGGAAATTATGTCATTAACTGCGTGTTCCAACAATATTGCGGTAAGTACCACGAGTACGTCCTCATAAAGCCAATTGTTTTCTTATTAGCCCCCCATCTTTTCTATCATACCCACGCGAGGATATCACACTCGAAGTATATAGTATTCACAATATACATAGTTGACCATGGAAAAAGGAGGAGAGTTGAATATCGATTTTAATAGTTAAAAATCTCTAATCGCGTATTACATTTGGCATCCTAAAACCTGTTACAAAAGTTTCGAATGTATGCAAATATTTCGTTCTCTTATCTCGATGCCTTGTCGATGGCACGATTGATAGCGACAAATGGTCTATTTTTTCTAGCTCAACCACACTCGTTGTGTATTTAAAATAAAATAGATGTACGTTTGATGAAAGTAAGATGGAAAGGAAAATTTTAATGCAGCTCAGTGCAGAAAAAGGAAAAAAAAAAAAGAAACAAATCTAAAAAAGTCAGCAGTCTAAAAAAGATTTTCATATTTTATTATGCAAAATGTATATGTGTTAGCTGATCTATAAAAGTATATCATTTCGTCATCTATGTCTGAAAATATGTATGTATGTAGAAGGCAAGACTCATCTCGATCTAGTGGAATAGTACTGGCAGCAGTCAGCCAGTCGTGATGTGCAATAAAGCGCAGCGCGATAAAAGCGGTGATGGCTAGATAGTGGTGGAATAGTACCGGTAACGATTAGCTTGCCTCGTGGTCGGACGCAGTATCTTAATTCAGCGTAACGACATCTCTTATTACGAATTTTCCTGCGACGGCACGTTTTCGCGCGACGTTTTCCGTAATTAACTCGTCGCTTATTACGCACATTTCCGAGAGATGCTCGTAAACGGTTCATATAAATCCGGTTCTTAACGACGCTCTTAAATCTAAATTAATTCCCTTACGTGCTTTTGAACATCCCTGCCCATCGTGGTACGATAATTGATTATTATACCGTTGGAATCGCAGTGACTGCAAAAATTGGTTTCTTTATCTATTATTTGTTGTAATGATTATATTGAGATTTACGTTACATTCGTATGCGTACTGCGATAGAGTGAAAAATATAGTGGATATTCAAACGACATATAATCTAATCTTCCCTTCAATGTAATATGAAAATATATTTTTAATCTTACTTATTTTAGATGTGAGATCATATTCATAATTAGAAATAAAAATATGATAATATAACTACTGTTACATTGGACAACAGGAGTTTCTTTAATGCAAGAGAGAATAATTCAGAGATTAATTTGTATAAGCCGTATAACATCATAAACAGAATGCCTAGAATCGTGTTGATAAATAAGATTCGATAAATCAGAGTTTCTCCGTCTAATAGTTAGATAGTCCAAAGTTTCAGGTGCTTTACTCGCTGTCAGTGAGATTAATCATAAGGCATCAATTGATCCGAGAAGACTTAAAGTTTAATGAATCTGTCGTCATACCGCATAAATAAATTTTTCATCTGATCGTGGCGCTAAATCGATTACCGAGGCGCACATCTAAAAATATCGTGTCGAAAAATGTATGACTGAAGTTAGACTACGAACTAGTCGTCAACTCGCGATTGGTCAATCGAACATATTGTTATGGCGAAAGAAGAAGAAGAATACGACGATAAAGAGGAAGAAGAAACAGAAGACGGGCGAGCCACTGCCAAAAGCAGCGGTGTGGCAATCGGTTCTTTTACGCTCTACCAGCTCAGCTCTTCCACTCTACCCTAGTTTTAATTTAAGACCACCCCTTCAAATGTCACGAATACGCATTCCGTTCCGCGCCGCCTCGCCGCGAGATTGAAAACACTGCTTTCATGTAGGCGTCCGCTGTTGTCTGATGGTGCGTGTCAATGTTTCTTGTGTCCGGACGACTTCTGTCCGTCAAACGAGTCAGGCGCTAACAAAAACCAGATTCCGCTAATATTTTCTACTACAATTTCACAAATATCCTGAAAATACAATCTACATTTGATTGAAGATATCTCATAAAATCGTTGACAAAGCGCCACGTGCGAACAAGTAATATTTTATTTTTTATTTGATGCTTTTTATTTGATACTTTATTTTTTATTGTTTATTGGGACTTGATAATCAATTCTAATACATTATTTAGATCAAGTACAAAAAAATTAATAATTATTAACGAGGTGAACTCGTTGGCATGACAGCGTGTGCTTCAACTATCTATCGATGTCTCGTCTATAAAAAAATTTCATTTTTTGCGCATCCAATGAACATGAGTTAGTGACAAAAGAAGCAAGTATGTTTGTCATACAGGATTACATATAAAACGAAACAAAAAGAGTTGAAAGCAATGTTTAAAATTACTACTCCCGGGCATTTTAGTCAATAGTCGTAAGGACTCTAGAAATTTCTGAGATTTGACGAAATTCAATCCCTTTTAATCACGAGTAGTTACGAGTATACTCTTTTTCTCTCTCACTCTCGTAACTCTGATCTAACCCGCTTCTCGTGCCTTCGTGCGAAGTAAAGGTGCAATTTCTAGTTTACGAGCGAATGCGACTGACGAGAACTCCTCCGAGGACTGCGAGGAGGACTAACCTTGTTGCCGCTACCCGACGGCATAAAATATAACCGCGCTGAGCGAATTAGAGCGAATATATTCTTCTTTTTTTCTTCAGAGCACGCTTCATGACTGCCGTCACTCCTGCGAAAGTTGATGGGACCAGCGGAATGGTGATGATGGCGTGACAGCCGAAGTAACTTGCTTAGAAAGTTCACCACTACTAATGTGCATAGTAATGAAATGCACCAACATGAAAAGAAATTATAGAGACTATAGAGAGATACTATTTTAAATAATATCAGATATTCTAAATCGAATCGAATGTGATGGTAGCGATTAAGATGCCGACGTGCAATTAAAACGTTCTTCGAAAAAATATTTTTTATCAAAAGTTTCGAGAATGCGTGCATGTGAAACCGCTCAATGTATTATTTATGTTTATTTACAAAATTTATAACGCGTAATCTCAAATATCTACTTTTTTCGCTATCTCTGATTGACAGATAAGTAGACATAGACGCCGCTTTCTTTACTGATTAATTTGCAGCGCAAATTAATCGATAACGGCCATGGCGCTATCTTTAGAATTTCGAACAACGTCAAAAAACGTTCGATCCAGAAATCCCGATCGATCTGTCGTCGCACGACGGTGCCGTCTGTCGCATTTCCGCGCGTTCTCTCGAAGCGGTAATAATGACGAAACGCCCCGTCGAGTGCCACGTCGACCCACATTTATAAATAGAAGAGAGGTCTCATCTCCGAGGAGGCGAAGGTGTGCGCCGTGTGTCATCCCAGGAATATCACGGCCGACCGAGTGACCGGCTGTGCCAGCGTGAATGAGACTCCGACCGTTACACGCATGCATGCGTGCCGTGTATGCGTGTACGGAATACAGAGTGCAAAACTTGCTCAACATATATAAGAAATTTCTTTTATCTGACAGAAATCATAAAATTAATCCGCTCTTATATTCATAACAATCAAAATCGATCAAAATTAGATTAATCACGCATATATTTCCATTTTTCCAGATCTAAATTTCGTTTTATATAAACAGCCGCGATTCGAGCCGTAAATCTGGACGCGCGCGCAAAATTTGTACGTGAGATTTTTTTTTTTTTACGTAAACCATATAAAAAAAAATCGGACTTGAATGTGTAACGCAAAAGTGATTCCATAATGGAATGCGCAACGCTTCTGTTGTAGCTTTAGCGATGTCATGTCGATTATATAACGAACGCGAAAAAGCTAGAACTCACGATCAAGAACTATGCAAGTTTTACAGAAATCTGATATCGCAAGTGAATATAATCATTTGAATTAATCATTGTCTTAAATATCGCGCAGCCTTTCGTATTAATAATCAAACTCAATGATCTAATTTCAATATATTTTCATCAAATATAAAATTGTCGTCAAACGCCATCTGATTGGTTGTGCAAGATTAAATTAAATTTCTTATAAAAATATTCCCTACCTTTACCTCCATCCTCTCATATATTTACTACACTTGTACTCGGATGTGCGATAAGATATTGTATAATAATAGATCTGTAATCATTTCTTATTACGTCGAGTGATATGCAGTAACTCGCGTAGATCGTGATCGCGCATTCGCTTCGAAAAGATGCCAGGAAGAAAATCTTGTGATTTTTGCGGTCCCGTAATAAAGGCGAATGCGTGCCAGCTTTCGCAATACTTTGCGTGCGGCAACGCTGGCGCGGGAAATGCCGCTATGGCGATTTATCGTCGCGCATCACGGGAACATTAGGAGGATCCGCTTGGCGATATAGCTGAAACTTAAATCAACGTGGTGTGTCGTAACAGCCGCGAGACTCACGAGCGTCCACAAGAGATTGGGGAAGAACGACCTCGCCGTATTATTAGAGGCGTTATTATATATTTGCATTACGTGACGATATGTATACGTGTGTCTCTTCGACGCTGCGGCGTCGCTTTTCATTCCAATCGCGTGCGTTGTTAAATGTCCGAAGTCATTGTCGAGAAGTCATCGTAGACTAGAGGTATTAGATTTCGCGAACGCGTGTTTTTTACAAATTCGTAGCGATAGAAAAAAATTATAAAGAAAATATATAAAGAAGACGCGTGTTGGACTTCTCCTCTGGGAGATATAGAAAATATTTATTTCATATTGTTTAACGATCAATTCATGTATTCAATGCACGTATAGTCTGTAAATATAAGATAAGATAAAGATTTCGAGATCTTTGATGGATTCTTATTTTGAATCTTCAATAATACATAATCGATATCACTAAATTGAGACATTTTTTGCTTTAATCTCCAAATAAATTTCATGCCAAAATACAAAGTTGATTCTATTCCGATCGATTGCCGTCGCGACATTACATTAGCAACTTTGTTTTTGCATCCCGTCGTTTCTTCGTTGCGTTGTGCGTGTGTCAAATGAGCCATCGACTGTCTGCCGTTTTGTTAACTTACGCACCACGGGCTTAACGTGGAAGTGAAAAATACCATCTGGAAGTCAGCCAGTGAAACTATTTCCAGAGCAAGTAGCATAAATAGCGTTGTTGTGGTGAACGGATGCTTTCGCAGTGGCTCTCGCTCAAAGTGAGAAACATTACAATTCGCCAAGTATCAATTTGTAATATTGAGAAAAAAATAGCGCGATATGTATTTCTAGAGAACTTGCCTTTAAATGAGAAATAATGCATGGAGTATCGACACAATTTTATAATTTAAATGCTGCATAAAAGTGCTGCTTAAACATTTCATAATACATTTTAAATGTTTCAAGTTAAATTAAAATTAAAATTTCAAATTTAATCTTTTAATTAAAATTTTAATATCATAACATAATATATCAGGTATCCATTTATACTTATAAAAGCCATAAATTTAAATTTATAATTAGTAAATTTATCAAATTGATTTAATAAATTGTATTAATAGATTTTAAATTTAGGCCACATATCTTTAGAAAGAGACTTTGATAATACGTTCGTATTTAATTGCACCTACAACCTGTTTTCATACTCATCGCGACACTTCCCACAAGGTACACGGAAATATCGTCGCGGACATGCGGTAATCCATGCGGTTTAAACAGCGTACTTTTGCCGCTGATAAGCGGAATATGATCGAGCTCGTAAATTCCGCTTATCAACCGAATGTCAAGTTGGTCAACTGGATTTGCGGTAGACCGAGATGAATGGTAACATCCCGCGGGTTAAACGTTTTATCAGGAATCAATAGGCTGATATCAAAGGCGCGCTGTGCTACGTTTTACTTCGTAATTACGTTTTACGTTCGTAATTGCAAATTGCTCTTATCGGATCGATATACACGCCGTACACGCTTTTTCTCCCTGTGATATGAAAGAAAAGAATTGCGTTCGTCGTATGTTCCGTTGTCAGTCCCAAGAAGTGCCGTTTATCGCGCTAATCGCGGCTTCAAATCGACGATACTGGTTGCCATTTCCGAGAAGAAATCGCGACAGACGGCTAATGTGTATCATTGTGATCTCTCTGCCGGGATTTACATAACGCGGAATAAATCCGCGTCGACGCGATAGACGAGCGCTAATGAGCGTATCATGAACACGCCAAAGGTTAATTGCGAGACTTTACTTTTCCGTAGGATCATCGTATGTATTTCGTGTTATCTTGCTATTATGCTGAGGAAACGCGCGTCGCGTCACCTGAGAACGCGAGATCGAACGCGAGAGATTTTTTTTTTTTTCGATTCTTTGTGCATGCAACACGGCGCGGCTATTCCGTTATCTGGCGGCAGGAAAGTTACCTTATTGTTCGCCTGTGGAGATCTATCTCTGTTCTACTCTTGAGTTTCGAACACGTTCTCCAGCTGCAAGCATACACAAAGAAATGCTGGTTATATATTTGCGACGTTAACACATTAAACTGCATATCGATTATCAATCGCACGCATGAGCTAACGAATCAATTTTTATCGCGGCGGAAATAAACCGCGGCTCTCCGCTTAATAAAAGATCGTAACTACATCCACTTTACGCTTCGTCGGAGATTTTTTACAAGACGCCATAAACCTCCGAGATTTAATCCCCGTGTGCTTTTTTCACCATCATCCACCAAGTTACGAGGTATTCCCATTTGTTCATAACGATCGCTCAATCTCGAATGTGCGCGTTAAATTTTTTACATTCGTAAAAATTTAACGCACACGTTTTTAGCAAGACGTGATGAATTTATTGCACGCTGATCAAAATTGCAACAAATTTATTATGTCTTACATAGCATAGAACTTATTCATTTCCAAAAACTATAAACTATTTAGAAAGGATCGAGTTGAGCTAATATTAAAGAACCGCGTAAAGTCCCCTTAAAAAAGCTATTCGACGAAAATGAAACAAAGTTGCTTAATTGCGGAAAAAAAGCAGACGCGGATTGCGCGGAATGAAGCTAATAATTACAAGCAACCGTGAACTCCAAGTAGTCACAAAGTGTTATTAGTAAAGTTCACAAGTGAAAGTTTGTGCGGCTATGCGTGCACAGTCGCGTGTTGCTATTATCGAAGTTGTTTATGTATTTATACAAATAACTGCGAATTATCATTTTCATTGAGAATTTATGAATGGTATGTGTGCCAATTTTCTAGATTTTTTTTATTCTCTAGATTATTCTATTCTCATCAATCTCGATTTTCCTGCAAAAATTTCTGCATTATTTTTTAATTGTCAATAACTTGTCAAATAGTCAAATACATTGACATAGTACATTAACAAAACTATGAATAAATTTAAAGAATTCTAATAATAAATTTTAATATTAACAACATATAGAAGAGTAAATGCGTAAATGCTTGAAAGAGTCTAAACGATGCCTAAATGAAAATTTCTCGAATAGTTTCTACTATGACATTTTATCTAACAATTTAATTTTTATTATACACACACGCATTCTTTTTCTCTTCAAAATTACGCGAAAAGGTATTCTATAAAAAATATGGGAAAAAAATTATTGACAATAAGTTTCTCATTCAATATGTTTTAATAGCGTGCGTTGAAGGTGTATTTTTATTCTCGCACATTTCTACTCGTTTTCGATTTTACGACTTCCTTCGAGAAAGCGTCAATAGTGATTCAGCGATGCGCATGTAAATATAAACAATAGACTTCCCGTTATCTTTTGTTTGCGCGTATTATCGTGCATTTAGGAAACACAGATGATGCAGAGATGCCGTCGACGTTGTTAAAAAACAACGGCGGCTCTTAATGTGCTTTTATGACGTGCGCCCAGAGGAATGTCGTAATCTCTACTCGACGAGTCGTCGAGGAAATTTCGCGAAATATACCCGTGAGCGTGAGTCACGTTCTCCGGACGGCTGACCTGATCCAATTTCGAAATAATCCCCGAAAGAAGGAAAAAAAAGAGAATTCGTTCGCGACCGCGCGACGAAATACAATCGTGGGGGGAAAAAGCAGCCGGCTGTTTCGCGTGCGAGAGTCAAAAATAACACTCGCACCATGCTTCACAACAAAAATTCTAAAACGATAAAACGCGCACGGACGACTGCGTCGTGTCATCGACTATCAATGCGCGCGCGCGCGGATCACTTTCCGCTGAAATACTTCTAAAAATCAGCCGAGGTACCGAGAGAGGAATTTTTCTCGTCACATACGACGTGACATCCCGCTTCGTTTTCGGCGAGATGCTAAAATTCCACAGATATTTTCAAAGAATCGATATTCTAAAAGCAAACGATAACTTAACGTTACCGTGATTGATCACCGGGAAGAGAAGCTTGATCGACATATGTACCTGACACGATATTCGATGTGTAATGATATCGAGATCGAATAAAACAACAGGAAAGTCAAACACGTTATTGATGTAATCGCACTGGTCACTTTCGTCGCGCGAAATTCTGGCGTTTCATGCAAAGTGGCAGCGATCGCTTTCATAATAGTGAGCGTGTTACAATCGTCGTGAGAGTCGATGCATTTCTTGCTAAACCAGAAGTTTCAGGCGTGAGTGACACGACGCGAGGGAAAGTGATCGGCGGTGGTCCGTCTATCAATAAAATAGAATGTCCTTTTTTTGCTGTCGTTGCGGTATGATACAATCATCTGTCGACAGCCGACGTCTGATTGGACAATGGACTCCGCTCTGGATCTGGGGATCGAAATAATTCCATTTCGTACCACGAAATCGCATTTTCGCCGGCGAAAAAAGGATTATCATTTCCGTCTACTGTTCTTATCTGTTATTTTATACAGGTGACGCAAGGATAATAGATAATCAGTTTTAACGATCAGTTTCGATTCTTCATTGTCTAATCTAATCATTAGAAATTTAAGTTGTGTGTATAAAACGATCTAAAATATCAATATAAAAAGAGTAGTATATAAAACGTAACAGTTATATAAAATGTGAATAATATAATAATGATTTAAAACACACCATTGTAATTCAATAATATTGTTTGAGGTAATTATAAGAAAACTTCCTTGCGTAACAAGCGTAAAATATAGGAAAGTTACGATTTTATTTTTATGCAACAACAATTGACGCGATGGGTATTTGCAATAATATTCGAAGTGGTCGCGTGCACAGGTTTGCGGGCGAAAATACAAGAGCCATCTCGCGTAATCAAGTAACTTTCTCGCACTCGAGTCCTCCAGGGTCAACAGTACGTCGAGCAGACGCAAAAGAGGCCAATCGGGCATCAAGGCTAGTCTTCACGGCTCGGCAATAAGGGAAAGTACAAGAGGCTTTCAACGGAACGATCCTTTAAGGGGCACGAGGGTAGTTTCAACGATGGCAACGGGGAGGAAAATGAGGAGAGACATATTGATCGTACCGAAAACATTCGGCCCAGAAATGGGATCTTCTCCTGCATCTCTCCGGCTGGTAAAGAGGAAAAACACGAGAGATTGGATCTGGATCCCCGTATATATCTCGTGAGAGAATTTATTTGGACGTGAAAGTGAGAACAACGTGAGTATCGACGTATCGAAATCAAGACGCTTTGACTACATCGCCGAGATTTAAATTAACGGCGACAGCTCGAAATCTATCATGATCGAGGGTAATCTAACAGTGATGATATTTACTTGAGAAAATTGCGACACACAAATTGCACGTAATCGTTATTATAGGGTAGTGAAGAAAAAAATAAAGGAACGAAAAGCTCCTATCGATTTTATGAATATCTTTCCTTGAAATAATTCCGAGATAGAATTCAGTTTAAAAAAAAAATATGCTGCTCTCTCTCTCTCTCTCTCTCTCTCTCTCTCTCTCCTTATGTTGCAATTCTTCAATCGATTACATTCGTCACCGCTTCGAATGCGACAAGTTAACTAGTGAAAAACTCGTGTAATTTTTTTCCTAAGCACGTACACGTGTGGTGCATCTTCAAGTGTTCCGGATATTGTATGGGAACTGCATGGAGGATTGAGAGAGGGGAAATTATGAGGAATCATTAAGGGTCCTCATGCTATATTTAGACGTACGAGCGGAGGTCGTACGAGGGGTGAATTCTCAAGGACACGGTGGTGACGTAGAGAAGGAGGGTGGTGGTCTATTTTAACGGGCACAGGTGATCGATCGTACGGGCGTCGTACCAACCCCCGCGAAAGCACCGGGGGCGGCTCAATATTTCGTAGCTCCTGCTGCGCTATCGCGATCTCCCATTCGCTTATGTACCTCTCCTATTCGCAATTTCGGGTCGTGGCACGCGAGGTTATTGAACCACGTTCGGCCACGGTGCCGGAGAATAAGTTTCACTGCCGTCGAGTTTAAGTTCTCCGTCCGAGCCGAACACGCCCGCATCAGCCGAAATTGATCGAAATCGCGAAATTAAATCTAGCGCTGGTAGCTGTCGGCAACTCGATTCGTGCGCACGACGGAAATTCCTCATTATTTCAATACGCAAACTATCGAGCTCTATTGTTCCAATATCTAATATAGCGTGCAATGCATTTATTTAAGTAGATATTAAGTAGAAACGAATAATAAATACCAATAGTTATTCTAGGCCACTTTTTACTTACAAATTCTCTGATGATTTAAAATACAATCAATTTGGATTTAATAATCTGACACACATTCTGCATATTCTATATATAGTATAAATGCATTCTTGCATCATTTTGATTAGCTAAATAATTTGATTTTAGCATGTATATAGATTAAAAGAAGAGTTTAAAAAAATTCAACCAAATTCATTTTGTTGGAGATTTGTACAAAACTATTTATGCACAAAATAATCGCTCATAGAAAAACGTAAAAATAAGTTTTTCGAAAAATACTCTATGACTCTCTGAAAATATTTTAAATTAACAAAATATAATATCTCAGAACAGTTACGTTTCAACATTTAAGATTGCTGGAAAAAATAATTGAAAGATTTGATTAAACCATATAATTATAATAATCATGAAAAAAATCATCCAAATTATTTATATTAATACAAATCCAAATTATTTATATTAATACAAAAAAAAACAAAGTTATTTCTATCTTTGATAAAATTAATTTTTTTACCTTTTGAACAATATTTTGTTTAATAAAATAATCTGCCCTCACACAGTCTCGAATTTTTATATTACATCCTGTATACTTTTTTGACATATATTCTATGTTTTAAATAAGACAAAGAAATATCTATTCAGAAATTGTTTCGAAAAATAATAATAATAAAACATAGTCATCTCGTGTGGGAATCTAGGGCAGTTCGATAGGTCATTACGGAGATAATACCGACTTCTTTGGAGGCATTCCAGTGAGCGAGTGTTTCTCCCTTTGATAATTCTCTTCTCTATCTGCGCCGGGGACGTACGTAGGAAGCCAGGTCGCCGGGAGCTTTTGTAACGTGGGCGGAAAAGCTCAGATCAATATCAAGCGCGAATTGGAACGTTACGTTGCGAAGATCGACCCGTGACCCAGTATGGACCCGCCCGTAGGTAGGGCGGCGATGGTAGCGCCATCCGAAAGATTATTTTACACATACAGGCAGAAACACGCATGTATGCACGCATGCACACGCGCACGCACGTAGGAAGTCGGTCAAACGCGTTGCATTCCCCGATGAATTTTTCCAGAATATCGAGCACCACATTTTTGAATAAACTCGTATTAATACTTCGTCGATAGTTCCAATAATTATTGACGGATAATCGAATCCATCCGAATTTGCTCCAAAACGAAATCAAAATTTTTAAAACTCCCATAAATATCTTAAAGATTTCGAAAATTTAAAAAATGCATAAGAATGTTTAAAAGATCATTTCTTCGAAATGTTTAAACATTAAATAAAAAGCTTGCAATTATTAGAAGCATTGTTTTTATAATACTGCTTTATATATTATGCTAGAGAGGTTATTGTAAGAGCTTTAATAAATAAATAGCGATCAATAACACAAAATAAATAAATATTAAAATTTTTAATTCAGAAGGCAGAATTATAAAACTTACAAAAAAATAATTATGATGCATAAGATCTTATGTGGTTAAAAATGTTAATATAAAACTGTTAATTTATTTATTCCATCTATTTTACATTTTTTTTTAAAATAGAAACGATTATTGAAAATTTTTCGAGAAAGTGAATAAATCAACGGCATGAAAATTCGACTCTTCTAAAATAGATTATACTTCTTTTTCTTTCTTGCAAAACTGATTACCGTTTATGAAAATTGATGCAACGTAAAATCGATCGCGCGTGCCAGATTCCGACCTCTTTCTAACGTGATGGTGGATTAAACGCTCATTGTGCACACTCAACACGAAAGAGGGGCGAATTTTACCTATCTATTTACACAGAAAAGTTCGGAAATTACGTCACACAATGCCACGTAGCAGGGAAGTCATTTCGCGGATTACTATTTGCAGAGCTAAAATTAATTCCGTCTTCCCCAGATTAGAACAGATTCGCTAGGTTTCCTCATATCGCCAGCTTGCTTTATTATCTCGTTCACTACCAGTATTTCGTTTGATGTTTAATCGTTTAATTGTTTCCGTCTTCCTAACCGAGGTAAAATTATAAAGTAAAATTATAAAAGCTTATTTGAAAAAATGCGAAAAACCTTTATTTTTTTCTTTTCAAACACGAAACTTGGTTGTAAAAAGTGCGACGTATGTATCATTGAAATATATCCTTAAAAGAAAAATTGCAAATATTAGATGCACATCTGGAATTAATATTGCGGAATTCGGTAAATAAACTTACGAAGAGGATACAAAAATCAATTACACATACATTACATAACGCACCGAGAAAAAAGACGCGACATCCGTGGGACAATCAGTGACAACCTTGGGAAGAGGATTCGTTTGGCAGTGCCGTGATGCATCTCGAAATAGCAGCGTCGGGTCGGCCTCGCAAAAGTTGTTATTGCCCGTTGTTGGTTCGGTTCGAACTAGTTTCTCATAACGTTCACGGTAATGCAATTTGCCTATTCATGCGCGCTTCACGCACGCGCGCGCGCGCGCGCGCGCGCGCGCGCTCACACACACACACACACACACACGCCCGCACGCACGCACAGACGTTACACGTGAGTATACGCACTGATAACACGCGCAAAGATGTAGACGTTACCGTAACGCGTATCGTAAGTGACGAGTGGAAAAAAAGAACAGTCACGGTCCTGATTGAGATGCGCATAATTTAATGGGTAAATGCCCACAGATATACGCGAATGATGGTTCGAATGGCGGTCTGTGCTCTTTTTCCTCGATAAATATATTACTCCAGCCAACGTTGAACGGCTTTTCATTTCTGTACAGAAGAAGCGTGAAATATCCTCTTTTGATGAAACTTTTTTCCTTTATGACTAAAATTTCATGATATCTGTCATCGCGTGACATTACGTAATTATATCGAGATATCTTTTATTGTAAAATTAAAACGCGAAATAATGTTTTCTTTATGTGCTGAAATTATTTTCTTTTTTAAATTTCTTACACTCCAATTGTGTGTGCAAGATATATATCTGTACGCAACTCTTCAATCTCGTTTTGCAAATTTTAGGCCACATTATTGTTGAAATGTTTATTCGCAAAACGGCAATGAAAATTTAACGAGCTTTAACATTACAAATATCTGAGACACCTGTTTCAACATCAAGAAGTACGCGCTACATTTGTCACACATACTGCATAATAAAAATGTTTATTCGAATAGAAAACGTTACATTTAACATTGCATCTCGTGCAAAATATGGCCTGAATCAACAATTGTCTTCTGCAGATAAAAATGAAATACATGCTATATATTTTTTCTTGGAATGTCTTTCTTACAAAATTTACTGATTAAGTTTGTCATAGGAAGAACAGACGACAATAGAGTATAAAGTCCTAACGTGAAAATTGTAAATTCAGGAGCGCGTTTGCTTCTCATGATTCAGTAACTTTTTTCTTTTTTCCTCAGAGTCATTCCGGCTTATTGTACACTCCAAATTTGATCGTATCACGTGACTGGTACAACACTCAGAACAAAGGCAGAATAAAAAAAAAAAGACCCTTGTCCTCGAGTATTCGTATTTTCTCCTGGTGATTTTATTGGTTTTTATTTGACAGTTTGGAGTTCGCGCGGAGCGTAAATTTCTTCTGGAGAAATTTCGCGGCCGAAGGAAAACGAGAAGTGATTCTGCGAAATGTTAGGAAAAGAAATTCATGAAAACAGCAAAAGAATGAAATCGAGGGAGAAACAATACGGCGTCTGACTCACGTCGAAAGTGCGAGTGCCCACACATTTGTTAAACGGCAGACTCAACACAAATAATTAAAAATAATTCATATTTATTTTCAGTTAGTAAAAGAGCGACTGCTATTTGCACAAATTTTTCATATTATCCGTTAAATATTGTTTTATTTATTAACGTGTGCTTTATATTTATTGAAATAAATTCCACATTAAACATTCAAATTATTTAAAATATTTATGGGATATTTTTCGGGGGTAACGCGTGGGTAAACCGTTCGCGAATCAAACGCGACAGTTAGTCCCGGTGGCATCATCGATTTACTCCGTCAACCGTGGTTGTCACTGTTTTCGAGGGGGAGTTCCCTATACTAATAAGGTTATCATAACAGCAGGAACGAGTGCGCTGCGCAGATAAGTCCTTTATTTATACAAGGAATTAACGTGGATTCGCGAGCCAGGCACGCGCGTTATTGGGCGCTGAAGTTGCACGCGCGACAATAAATTTTATTTACGAAGTAACGCGTACAGTTCGTGAAAGTAAATCTGAACAAAACTATTAATCATCGCTGTCATCTATAATGGGTTGTTTTTGTCGCAAACACCTCCGATAATTAGTCCTTTTCCGGATAAGAATTGCGTCTTTTGCGCGCGAATGTTGGTTCAATAATGCAGGAAACAATTACAACTTTCAGCGCGTTCAACGCGAAATGGTTTTACTGAAACGCGCTGTAAAACGTTGCTTCTTTTGTTATCACGCAGCGCTATTACAGCGCTCGAACGAAAGATATTATCTATCATCGAGTTGATAAATAACTGCCTGGATTTTGATTGATTTTGATTAAAATCAAACTGATAATTCAAAATGCAGCGTTATATAGTATGTATATGAATGGATACAATGCTGTATAAATATTCATACTTAATCTTCTTTTCTCCTAGTTTTCTAAATATGTTTGATTTTTCTTATATAAAAAAGAATAAATTATAAAATATATGCTATCAGGATGTGATTAAATAAAATATATCCTGTCCGTAATCTTAATCAGACATCAATCGTAACGCCAATTATTAGATATTAAGAATAAAGAATAAAATAAGAGAAATATCGGCATATAATTCGAAACTAATTGGAAACTGGTTTCGAATTACTAATTTTGCCGCCTCTATATAAAATATATGACAAGATGTCTTCCTTGCGGATCAAATGCGGACAAATGTTAAAAACATTCGCGCTGCATTTTTCACGATTATTCGTCGCCCATTTATTACTTGCATTCGTTCGTTGTCGATTGCCTGGAGAAGCGCCGTCGATTTAAAGAAACACTCGGCATAGCCGAGATATTGACGGTGTAGTATCGCGAATGCTGATAGAATAGCACGAAAATATCGTATGAGAAATAAATAGCGAGACAGCATTCGGTGGTCGGTCGCCAAAGAGCGACGCCGTTCTTTGTTCGATGGTGCACATGCACCATGCACGCTCGCCGATTTCGTGCAGACAATGCAAAATATCGGCCGTCATAAATTTGCGCGAATATCCGCCTCTCCTCTCCTTTCCTCTCCTCTCTTCTCCTCATCCCACCAAACTTTAGTGACGATAGAGCGGCGGCTCTAAATGTGCTTGAAAATTATGACTTGCCGGAAAAGGCGATGAATAATGCCAAAACGAAAACAAAGTGTCTCGAACGACCAATCATCGAAGGATCTTGTGTAACTCGTGTACAACCAACCGATTGGAACAGATATCGAATCGATTAGGTCGATACCGATCGATTGTGTCGCTGCCGGAGCGGTCGTCCTCTCCCGGAAAACTTGCCGCTCTGTCGTTCCATGAAACGTCCATGATTTCTTTGCTTCCCGTTCTTGTACGAATTGCTCTCTGATGCCCCGTACCACTTGTGCATCATTTTTCCTCTTCGCCTTTCTTTTCGCTTTTCACTCTTTTGAAACAGCGCAAATTATGATTTCACTTTGTACGATAAATAAACGAATTCGGAGCCGGGAATGTTAAAGTTTGCTTGATTAATTCATTTTTCTTCAAAACTTGACAGAATTATTTGACTTTACATTTAATTTTACAATATTTTTCTTGGATTTTATATCAAGCTTGATTTGCTATTAAAAAAATCGCAAATTCTTGCTTGAAAAATAACTGATTTAAATATGCAAAAATACGTAAAATAACTACTTTTCAAAATATTCTCGCTGAAAGCTATTATTAGTTTTTCATTAAATATTTAATGAAAACGTGCTTTTAAAATAGATTCAAATAAGATTCAAATAAGATTTTGGAAATGTAACTCGCATGCTCCATAATCTAATATCACGGGCAATAGGATAATTTTTTTCTGCTAAAATGCAGTAAAAATCACCAGAGAAAACCTTGAGTTTCGCACGAACAAACATCGTCACGTGTCGACGCGTCGTTGTATAATTAACAACGCAATCATCACCAGAGAGGCGAGAGGCGAAACGCGAAGCGAATTCGCCTCGTGCCGTCGTTTCGCGCTATTTTATTTTTGCTGAAAAAAAAAAAAAATAGATAATATATTTTTCAATTAGGTGATATATCGACGATGATATATCGATTGTTGACGACGACGTCACTTTGTAACTTAGTTTATTCGCAGTAACAGCGTCGAAATAGCGTTACGTAATCAATATTATCGTCATATACGCGCGTCATATACGATAAATCGATTGTTCCGTTTATTCCTCGATCTCATCGCAAGATTCGCGAGAGACTGAGATTCGAGAGAAGCTGAAAGTCGACGCGATCGCGCCGCTCCTTCGTGCAATTTTTCACGTGTCAAATACGCGTGCCGTCCGATTACGACGGGAACCTCGTGCTGTCGGTGTCGATCGATAGATGCATTACCATGCCGGAATATTGCTAGCTTTCATGTTAAATGCAGCAGACTTCGAAGAAGCGGAGCGAAAGTATAAATAATGTTTGTGCGTGCGAGACGGAAGGGAAAAAAATCGAAATATCGAGATCACGATCAGTGACTTCGATAAAGTTTACTCCTTAAATATCAGACAGTGGTCCTTAAATATCAGACACAGCATCTCGTCTCAACGGAAAGGGAAAGGATTATTTTTGCGTTATTTTGTATGAATTGTTCAACTTGTATTGTTCAGGTATTTCAAAAGGTATTCATTTATGTAAAAAGTACGAGAGGAATATGCGATATATTTGTATTAAAATTCATAAATTGTTCTTAAAAAATATAATACCTATATTTATACAAGAGTTCCAAGGAATTTGTAATCATTGTCAAAAATATAAGAATCAATCGAAATTGTTTCTATATTTCTCAAAAATGCCATAGGATATGTTATAATATTAATTATTTTTGATTCACTAAATTGTGCCTATGTATAAATCATTGTCTTACTATCATCGATCTTGAAGAAATAATGTAATTTTTTTGTAATGATAATAATAACTGTATGCTCAATATATGTTTTCAAGTGCGCAGATAAATGATGAAAAGTATTTTTCAGTGCACATCGTGTGCATAGATGACCGCAGGTGCGCGAGTTATGCGCGCAATTTGTAAACGCCTCCACGTCGCCGGTTCGATTGTGCGGATCTGCGCGTGCAAAGGATACAAAGGAGAGAACGAGAGAAATAAGATGAGAGACGGCAATGAAGAGGGACGATGGGTAATAAAAAATAGTGTATAATTGGCTAAAGCCAAGTTCAGACGATCGTGTCTCTGGTCGGGCGACATTCCGCGAGCAGACAGACCTTTGGTATGCAAAATCCACGGGGTGTGCATAAGCGGGGTGTGCATGTGTGTATGTGCGCATATCCATGTACGTGTGGATGCAAAAGAGACGAGCGCGAATAAATAAAAAGAGACGCGAAAGAATAAAGAAATCACCGTGAGCAATTTGCATCGATCTTTGTGCCAATAGTAACGCGTGTCGTTGTTTCTGAGAGAAATATTACAATTCATATAATATTTTATATTTTGTGTAAAAATTATTCAAAACATACTTTTATTTCAACGATCGAATAACGGTGGATTTAAATTGCATAATGAAATTGCAGAGGAACGGCTAGCGATAGGAAATAAAAAATTTAAATAAAAATAAGTATCGTTGTAAAATATAAAGTTATGTGACTCAAATCGACGTGAGCCTTAAAATTTTGTTTCGTAAAAATTATAAATTACGTCATTTAAAGATAAAGAAGTGTATTTAAGTGTTATTGAATGTATGATTTAATATACATATCGCGAGTAACTCGGCAATCTGTTTAAACAATTGATTTGGTATGACAAGCAAATTTCATCAAGTATGCAGTTGCTTAATCCTCTTTGTTCCGCGAAGAAACATGCAAACGCGATCCCTGGTGAGACTGCATTGCAATTGCAATTATTTAGCCGACAATTAATTGCGTTGCCTCGACGTTTTCCTGGATGGTCTCATTCTTTTACATCTCTTCTCGCATTCAAACGCGGGAAAATACCACGTGTACGAGGCATGTGTAACAGCCGACTTTGAACAACGAAGAATCCTCGTAATAGCGTCACCGCGTGACGTAACGTTAGTGATGATAGAAAACAATTTTAAAGGAGGAAAAACGATCACGGTCAAAGACTGAGTCGACGCGGTAATCCACTAATGCCCCACTTACATAACAACTACTAATGGAAGATTCGTCGAGCGATATAGTTTGCATCGTTGAAAATTTTTTCCTTCCCCTATACTGTCAAACAAATCGTTTGTGTCATTGAAATCTCGCCAATTGAAATCAACAAGTTTCGCGCACAATTGGAAGGAGAAAGTTAGGTTTATTTTATTAATTTGAGAAAATGTCAAATGTGACGCGAATTAATCGGACGAACGATTAGCGCTCTCCTTTCTAGTTTGACGAGATCGAAATCTGATATCATCGATCTAGACATCGATATCGATCCGCAAGGAGCCGCGGCGATTTCGTCGGACTTGTGAAATCGGTCCGCAGCTGCCGCGGGATATATTTGCGCGCAAGAGACAGTCCATTGGTAAATTATCCGGAATCTGGGCCAGTTACAACACCTGACGGGCAATCGGTGAGGCGCAATCTTTGACACGGGACGAGAGTCTGACGAGGACAACGAATCTCAATCGGCGTCATGCAAAGTTAAATCTGTCGTTGACGAATGCGACGGGGACATCGCGATTTCGAGAGATAAATACGAGCAAAAGTATGACGTGCTAAACGTGTCACAGGGGTGCGTCCCAGTCATTGAATCATTTTCATGTTCTAAATCAATTTAATTTAACAGTATATTAATATTTGAACGCTACATTTTATTTTTATAAAATAGATGAAAAGAATTTGAGTAAAAAATATTACTATTTTTGCACACAAATACACACATTGTGTAATAATTAGATTTAAAACATTGTATTAAGTTGTTATATAACTTCATTTTTATCACATAAAAATATAAAAGAGAGTACTAGGACGAAACAATTAATATTAAATTTTGTAAGTTTTTTTATTTATATTATATCTCGTTCTACTCGAGAATCTCTTTGTATCTCGCAACGAGACCCTATGGCTCGTTTGACAAATGCAATGCGATGTAACGACGCTACATACAATAATCTTACGTAACATGTACGTAAGTATGTACGTACTTATATGTTTCATTATCTCTCCGAGTAGTATCGTCAATCGCGACTTTAAATTACGCGGACAGAACGATGAGACGCGTGTGTAATACGAATCTGTGAACTACAAGCGAGTACAAATTATAGCCGTTGACGGGGTTGCTGAACACTCGTAAAACACGAATGACGATCCGATCCTCACGCCTACTCGACTGTAAGTCAATATTTACGAGACATTTAATGTGAAAGGGTAAGGCGCGCTCGTGCTCGATAGTGAGCTTTACACAGAACCTGCTCGAGCGAGGTCAAAGCGAACGAAAGCAAAAGGGCGCAGAGCACCCGAAGAAATTGATTACAGTTTTACGATGTAATGTGTGCCTAACAAGTGGATGCACTACTGATCGACTCAGACTGGGCAACGCGAATCGATCAGAGTAAGACAAATTATTTAAAATAAACGAGAGAGAAATGGATGTGTAGAATCTACGAGCACCCGCGAAAAAATTATGCACGTGTAATCAATTTAGTTCTTGCAGTTACTTTTGTACCAGACAATAGAATGTCTTGTATTACAAGGAGCTTCAATTCCACAATAAACTATTTTTGGAAAAATTAACATTTTCTATTAATGGTCATTTATATATTATGCTAATTAGCATATATCAATATTATGCATTCCTCCTTTTATTTCTATATTTTTTTTTTATATCTTTCACGTTAAATGTTATATTTTGTATTCGATTAAATTATTTCATTATGTTTTTAACATTTATTAACAATAATAAAAATTAATTAATTATATAGAATAAATAAATAAATCCAATTGTTATTGTTTTATTTTTCAAGTATGAGTATCATGATTTATTGCATTTTGTGAGATAAAGTTTATACTTTTAAATATCATCGGCATTAGGAGCAAAATGTCAGATTTTCTAGATATGTAGAAATATCGCGAGCCATAATAAAAGAGCCATTCGCCTTCGAGCGAATGGCTTTAATTAAATAAGTGTCACACTGGTAGATCCATTACGGTAAGGTTGAGATGCATGGAAACGTGGTAGCACGTCTTTAAAGAGGCACATTCAGAGTCCACAGTTAGGCCCGTCGAAGGTTATGTCGCACAAGTCCGACATAATCGACTGATACTTGGCGACGATTTCGCACACCTCGGGATCAGCCTTGAGGCAGGTCGCTTTGCGGCTGTCTAACGTGATTACCGTAAACCTTGACCGCGTAACGATCCTTGAAGCCGGTCCTAAGAGGATTTGTCTTTTTTTTTATCATGCAAGCTCACACTTCACAAAAAATGAGATTTGCGAAAATGAAGAGAAATGTTGATCAAGATAAGGTAAAGCCTGGAATCTTGAGAATCAACGCGACTTTTAATGTCATCGAATGCCATCAGGTCATTGTTTGATTAATCAGACTAGATTGGTATCTATTGACAACTAATTTAAATAAGATTATAAATATAACATCAGTAGATATAATCAAGATTAACAAATATCAAATCATTCAAGAGTCTGGAACATCAATCGAATGATGATGAATAGGAAACCCCTGTCACTAGAATAAGCAGAAATGAATTTCGGTCAATCAAAGATGGAGTTGTGTCGGTGACTAATACAAATATAAATTTAATCTGTAACTGTTGCTCCGAATTGTGAGCGAACTGGACATGTATTACAAATCGATATACTTGCGAGCGAGATAACAAATGAGAGACCACGACGTGTCATTTGCTTATTAGGTAGGATAATATTTGATATTGTATAAATAGACAAGCGTGCGAGAAGACGAGGAGTCGAGATTGAGTAAGCGAACTGAGCAAATTGTAATAATACGCAAAATAAAGACTTTAGTTGGAGAAACGATTAGTTTCTCGAGTATCTAATACAAGCCCGTACAAGTGATCGGATTAATATGACACGGCAAATGGAGCGGTACGAAATTATTGGCGAGATGCATCGTAACAGCTGTTGCGTTTATACAAGCATTAAGACAGGTGTTAAGACCCGCCGCTTTACTTTACCGTCTAATAACATCAAACATAATTAAGATACCATTAAAGTTTAATAACATCAATAATTCATTAAGGCGACGACAAAAAAAAAGGGGGTGACGTTCACAGCCTCGGCGATGGTATCGATCGAGGCAACGGACGGTTGACAGCCGATATGTGTGTATGATTAAAAGAACAATTAAAAAAGGTCATTAGAAAAGGCTTGGTAAAAAGTCTTGATAGGCAAAGAGATATCAAAAGAATGATCTCATTTATCTATACAGGATATCTTGATACTTTTTTTCTATTAATTTCCTCCTCTTCTCTCTCTCTCTCTCTCTTTCTCTCTCTCTCTCTCTCTCTCTCTCTCTCTCTCTCTCAAACATATGCAAGTACAGGCGACATATTAACGCGTAGAGCAAAGCTCCAGTAGTCACGAGCACGTACACGTGCACTCTATCGCGCGACAATACACACCTGCGGATGTTACTCCTCGAGATAGCCGCTTAAAGCATCTCCACACACACACGTCCTGATAAATCCTGCGGTCCTTGCGTTACACTATTAGACGTATCCCGGCGATCCCGCGATTTCGCGACACGCGTGTACGCATATATACACGCCACGATCGCGCGCGTGTACAAGACGATCGTGAATACGAGAGCGGAGTTTCCTCTCTCTTTCTCTGTCTTTTCCCTCTCTCAACTTTTTTTCTCCCTTGTCCTCTCTGTTTTCCTTCTCTCAGCCTGCGCGACGAGAGCGCGTACGTAGCGAACGAGGAAAGAGCAAGCACGCAGTTCGGTGTACCAGCGGAGACTGGCGGCTTCCCCTCAGTCTCGTCGAGTGCCGGCCGCTATAGCGGAATAGATATATAGAGCGCCACATATATCGCGTGTACACGGTGTACCCCGCCGCGGAAACAGGTGGGGACTCGCGGGGTAGTTGGTTCCGTGGAGGTAAAACGTACCTTTTCCGGGAAGGGAGCGAGGGAAAGAGGAAGAGAAAGGGAGAAAGAGGAGAGCAGGTCGCACGCTCTCGGCGTTGTGACGTAATTCGAGTCATCCTGGATGTGTATTGCGTGGAGGGTTGAGAGAGAAAGAGAGAGTGAGAGGGGAGCAAGGGGCGTCACCGCGCAGTGGGGAACGCGATCACAGTGGTGGGAAGAGGACAAGGGCGCGATGGTGGGGTACAGCAGCGTGAGAGGGACGAGAGGAGGTAGGATGGCGGTCATTAGTGCTACTGGGACACGGAAGCGAGTTCTCGATGGTACCCTCCCGTGCTCAACCTTCGCCGGTACCCCATCTCTCCCGTCCTCTCTCTTCTCTTCCCGCGCTGCCCTTCTCCCACCACGACCACCAGGTACCACCAGAGGTACACCCCACCGCCCTGCCTATGCGTCTCTTTCCGTTTCGGGGGTGCGAGCACGATGCACCCACCCACGAAGTGCAACGCGACCCGGGGGTATGCCTGCACTCCACAGTTCCCCTGTGTATGTTCCTCTATATATATATATATATAACTCTTCGCTGACGGAAGCGAGCTCCGTTAGGGGCTCGCGTGTAACGCGGCTGGCCAGGGAGCTCGAAGAGAGAGAAAGACAGAGGAGAGGAGAGATTAGGTCGCGCTCGCGACCTCGTCCTTGCCGGGACAAGATCGCGGACGTTCTCTTTCCGCGGTCAGCGATTTTACATCAGTGCGTACGCGAAACGAGTCATATTCATGCGGATTTTTTCTCTCTCTCTCTCTCTCTCTCTCTCTCTCTCTCTCTCTCTCATGGAAAATTGGATTGCGTGCTTCAGACGTGTCTCTTGAAATTTGACAGAATGATCACTTCGCACGATAATGCGTGGCGTTGCACTTAATGGATTTGTGTAACGAGTCAATCGATCACTTTGAAATACCGAAGGGTTGTCGAAATGAATTTATTATTTATATTCGTATCGTGTTGATATAATCTGATTTCCTTGTCGAATTCAATTACAACACAGTAGATCAATGTATTTGCAATAAATACGGGCGCGTAAATACCGTCGCGTATAGTCATTAATTATTCGTCTTGTTGACAGAAATACAGTTGCATTGATTTCGTCCGAGTATTTACCTTCTCTAAACAGAATATTGAACGATTCTAAAATTTTTAACAATTTTTCTTTTGATGTAATTGAAAAATGTTATTACACTTAAAATACATAATTTCTTCACTAAAACTTTCCAATCGTCACAAAGCATTTCAAATAAAATTTTTATTGATTCTAAAATTTTATGTGTCTGTGAATTTTAATTTTCGATTGACATGGAATTTCGGAAGGACAAAAGAGTAAAACTTTCGGAACTTAAGGTCTAATTACTCAATTATCGTCTTAATGGATGGCTTGTACCTTCAGTCAGAATCTGTCAAGAGAATAATTAATTCTGTATTAACTCAATTTCGTTACTTTCTGCCGTAAATTATGAAGAAAATTTCCAATCTTCACGATAATTTTTAAGAGTGACGCGAACAATCTGCCTCAATAACATATCGTCTTAATTACGATTCAGTCGAGAATCACCTTGTAATTTTGATTTTTCAAATTATTTCAATAATAAAATGTGAATCTTCAAACGTTCAAAAGATTTATTTCTTCAAATGTTCACATATTTTTCAACCGTCGACAATTTACGATCGTAAAAAGCTGACACTAAGTGAAAATTACAAATTTGTTTCCGCGTAGATTGTATTCATAGCAGCGGAGCGGTTTTCGTGTATAAATTTACTGGCGAACAGCCTGCGACGTAATTACGAAACTTCCTTAATTTCCGCGGATTGTACGACTTATCAATCCCTTTATGCTTTGATTTACGTCCCGTAATGGCGGCGATTATTTCCTGCGGATTCGTACGACTTATCATCACGATCCACGCCGTGGAAAATTCAGCGATATCATGGCTAAAGCTATGATCGGCCGTTATATCGCTCTGCGATACATAAAAGAAGCGTATCCTTCAAAGTTGCCCGAAGAGGCAATATTGATCAACGCTATACTGAACTCTGACATTTGGGATTATATAGCCGGGACAGGAGCCCGGAGCTCCGGCTCGCGAGCGAGCAAAATCATCGCGGGAAACATCGCCGTGCTAACTTACACCGCAAGATCATAATCTGACAATCCCTTTGAAATATTATTCGCCTTTACTCATCAAAGAGTAGAAATTTCGTCATGCGTCAATAATAATAAAAACTTTTTTTTATAAATTATACATACATATATATATATATTTCATTTAAATATAAATAGAAAAATTTTGTTTGATGACTCGTTAATAGACAATTATAATTAATTAACAATCCAAGATCGATACAAGCACAGAGCATTGTTGTACGTGCGATAAATTTAATATTCTTCTACAGAAACCTTTAAAATAATTTTTAAAATGCACTCACCGCGACAATATATTCTTAATATTAATTTCAACCGCTTCAAATTGATTTCCTTTTCAATTAGATTCAACTGAATGAGAATATTGGATTCAATTTCTCTTTTTTCATTGATATCATTCATCGTTTTAAAGTTGTTTTTACAAAAATACGTTAGGTTTATCACATGTACATTTGCATTTTGAGTATCGATTTTAAATTATTAATTAATAGTTATCTAAATATATATTTTATATTTAAACAAAATTCTTTCTTTCTCTTTTCCTCTCTCTTAAAAATTTTATATACTTCTGTTTATAAAAAAATGTAAGCGAACATGAAAATTTAGATTAGATACTAAAAGCAACGCATCAGCTGCGGTGCTCGACGACTGTCATACTACTGTCATTACTGTCACGGTACTAATTAACAGATTCTTCACAGAACCGCCGTTTCATCGTAGAGTTTCCGAAGCCGCTCTAGAGTCGGTTGCTCTAATATTACGTCGGGTCAAGGCTTCTCCCCGACCGACGTGGTATCATCGGTGTGTTGGTGGTACCGCACATCGAAGCAGCTTGTTTCGCCCGCGATGCGAAGCGATCGAACCAGCAGTTATTTCCACGCTGAATATTGTATCAATTTTAACACTACGCGCGCGGAACGAGTTAATACGCGAATGTCGATATACAGGTGTGACATCCAACTCGATTAAGCGTCACGCTAACCTTCGCCGGTGTCCGTATTAGTTCGGACATCGCGCCCGTATGCGTCTCACAAGTGTGAAGTGTCAAAAGCGCGGTATCGCGAAGCCAAACACAGCCGGACTCAGCGCGGCGTAAAGCTGACGCCAAACATCATGAAATGCATTCGTATAATCGAAATAACAGAATAATCAAAAAGTTAACCAACTAATATATTACGAGAGTTGCAAGTTGAACTGAATGTCATCTCGTTTTTGAGAGTCGGATTTGATAGCATTGACATGTTATTATGTCATGTTTTTATTAAACTTACACGGAAAGAACAATTTTATCGAAATATTTAAAAATCTCGTCAGATATAAAAATAATTTGAGGCTGTTAAAATAATTATGTAGGATAATGCTGTAGAAAATTTTGATGTTTCAATTTGAACGTCCTATATAATTATTTTAATAGTATTACGTCAAGATTTTCAGATCCCCCAGATCTGAATCAAATTTTGATACTTCAGCAAGACTGTTCTTTCTCTTCCAGAAAATTAGAATTCTTAACTTGTTAATAAATTAGAGAGTTTGAAAAAAAGTAATACGAAAATGTGAAATAATTAAAAAGTTTCGTTGCGTTTATCAAGTTACAGCTTCCTAAAGCGCAGCGTGACATCTTTCCGAGCATTAATAAAAACGATTCGCTTTCCAGTCTCGAGCAAAGTTTGTTTTCCATCATGCGACTAAACTCGCGTAATCTCTGCCGTCGTGCACCAGGCATCAAATGAATTTTATCGATTTCGAGGCCGGAATAGGTCGCAAAGCTACGTCGGCCGGTCGTTCAAATACTCTTCAACGAGAGTAAGATTCGTTGACGTGATGACGATGAGTTTCGAAATTCGACATCGCATTGCTTGGTGAGACCCGTAAAGGAGCATTCTCGGTAAAGCCTCAAGTATGGGGCAAGTAACGACCCAGGAAATCGGCATGGCATCCGTTCGAGTTTCAAAGTGACTTGAGGTTTCCCCGAGGATCGTGTAATATGCTCGCGCGTTTAGTTAGATTTGTTTATACAGATAAAAAATTGGCGTCGATACAATTCATTGAAATTGTATCAACAAGCGAATTTGATAATCGTATTACTATATTCTAATCGCGATCTCTAAAAATTCAAAGACATACAGTTAATTTAAAATTAACACTAAAGATAATTTGACAATTTGAATTTGAATATTATATATATATATATATATATATATATATATATTATATATAAATAATTTTTATAGATGGTTAAATTGATATCGTTCTCAATAAGAACATTTTGATGCTGCTGTAAAAATAAAACGGCACATCTCGAGCGATTTATGCATGTTGTAATAACCATAGTGCGCAACACGACTTTTGCGACTTTCTTGAGCGTCCGGGAACGATACGACCGAGAAATTCGCAGAGCATTCGCTTGTGAACGTCGTCGGGAATTTTGCAGCCGATTGTGCGGCCTCTCGCGCACAGGAATGCCTTCCTTGCACGCGTGCCACGCGTATATTCTCTGTTCTACAAGTGTTTATACACGTCGCACAACGGTCGTCGCGCAACGCATACCGTCGCATCGCGCACACACTAACGAGATGTTTCATAACGGCGGATTTAGCGGGAGCACGGGCGCGGAACGGTTCCCTAATCACCACGGCGACGGCAATTAATCCCGGGATGCGCGAGCGGCGTAATCGGGCCTGCTGCTTCGATTTACGGCATCTCGAAATTAATTTCTCGCCCGCGATCGGCCGTCGTAAATGGCCCTCTTTCCCCGCGTGATTTCATTCTCATTCCTCGCAACTTGATAAATCGCGCTCCGTGTAATTGCGTGTAACGTCTTGCGTCATTTGCGGAAAAGGTCAAAAGCGTATTATTTGATACAGCAGCGAGAAAAAAATTACTATTGCACTAAAGAGAATATTAATACTTACAATATTTATGATTCTTATTTCATCGAAACCATTTAGGAATCAAGATGTAGAATCATTTCAATGATTTACAAAACAAAAGAAAATTGACTTTACACATGCTCTAGTAAAAAATAATTTTGCTAGAGCATATAAAAATTTGATTAGACCTAAAAATAATTTTGTTGAAATATCAACATAATTTATAGTTCAAGTTGGTTGTTAGAATATCGAAAATTTTTATGATATTAGCATTATGCTTAAATGTTGTAATTATTTGGTCCAATAAAATTATTTTCAAATTTGTATCCGGTCAAATTTTTCTTCTTTCTATGCAGAAACAAATCCAATATCATCATGGAAATTCACTCAATATCTTTAAAAATCTTTTTTTTGTATCATGAAATTTCATTAGTAATATTTGCAATGTAATAATATCGTAATTAAATAATTATAGTATGTTTATAAAGATTCGCGCAAAGTATTACATTACATTTACATGAAAATAAGGGAAGCTGTGATATGTTCATGCTTATATGGTTTTTTTTAGCTCGATTAATATATGATTCAATAAACGTGTCGTGTGACTACAATTCCAAGGAGTCTTGGTTGCAATATTACAGTTATTAGTCACAATGAAAACGGTCAAACCGTGCAGGAATTTTAACGAATGTTACATAAAACGCAATATCATTTTCCACATTAATTATATCGATATATCTTTCTTCTCTTTCGTGAATTCTGTTTCTCGCGATGACACGTTCCTGAGAACTCAGTTTAAAAAGTAAAATTTTTTGTGAAAGTCCGTTTCGCGAGTTTGAATCCATTTAAACTGCTTGATTTTATCTTATTTTTCTGACACATGATTAAATTTTTGCTTGTCAAACTTTATTTGCTTGTCAAACTTTATGCGACAGTTACAACGAACATCCTCATAATCAAGAGTTTATTGTATTACGCGTTTCAACAAGAAACAAGATATGTATACAAGTAAGATATGTATACACGTAACAAGATATGTAGGAACGAATAACAGAGCAACAATTTGATCTATGGCCTGAAGCAAAATGGAAATAAACACATGATATATACGATAAAAAAATGGTTAAACTGTTGTAGGGATTTATTCATTCTCGATGTTATTCCATTCTATCGGCTCAATTAAACGGTAAAGAAGCTGCGTTATAGGTTTGCAAATGAAAGTGCGAACTGAAATTTTCTAAAATTGATTTTATTTCCACACGGAAGGGAAGCTTGACTTTTTTCGCACAAAAGAGAGGATTTTACGAGAAAAGAAAACATGGCAAAGAGATGAGATCTGGATTTGTCCTCCTTGTCTTAAGAAATACTGGCTTTATTCCGAGCACGTTTGATCAAATGATATTCTCTGACAAATTCGTAGATAAATATCTCAGTAACGATTCTTGCGACCACATCAAACGATGCACGGCTCCATCGTCGCTTGGCGGGCGCATTTAATTATCGAATTAATTAAACGAGATGGCCATGCGACGATCATCGTATCGTCATCCTGCGCGAGACATCTCAATTATTTCCAGCAATTTACCGCTGAATTAATAATTTTTGCTTATGTAAATAAAGATTTTTCTTAAACTTATCTTAAATGCTTTGACCATTATGAGACAAACGTTCGTGAATATCGTAACGCAGTGTTGAACAAAAGTCAGTCATTGAATAGATTGATTAATAAATCAATGAAATAGATATTTAATAGGTAATAGTACATATTCGCTGTCGTAATGTAATACACCGCGCAACGCATGTTAGCGTGCAATTTAATTAATCTGCAGTTCTGCAATGGATCTGCATTATGTACTATCGTTACATAAGATTTTGTATGTATGGTTGGTTCTCCTCGTGTACGAACCAATATACGAGGTCGAATATTATTGCTTCCTGTAGATCGACTTAATAATACCATTTAACCGGGGATGTTACAGTTATCGAGTTTTAACGGCGAATCAATAATTCGGTTACATTCCGAATATAATAGCAAATGGAACATCATAAAGATAGAGGTGCCACGACATAAGTAACGCGACTCCTTTAACAACCTTTTTTCGCCGATAAATCAATCGGTGCCGTCGTATTTAATGATAATATAGCCAGTATAAATGGCATCTTTACTTTTATTAAACCCTGGAGATATGTATAGTCCACATCGGGGGAAGCCGAGTGTAATAAATTCTTTCGAACGTCTTGTTCCGATCTGATAGAATTTCTCATTTTTGACCCAGTTTAGCGGGAAAATTATTCTTATCACGGACGGCTGCGGCGAAAACGTAATCCGTTGAATTTATTTCAGAATCGCATTCGGCGAAAACGGATGGTGAAAACACATACGTAGGGCTTTTAATAAAATAGAAGTTAAATATTTTATAGCAATCTGAAATATATATATATATATATATATATATATATATATATATATATATGTATATATAAAATTCTCTTTCAGATATATACATGTATAAAATGAAATGAGATATTTTCAATTGAACTTAAGATGAATGTTACAAGAAACCGAGAGTGGTAAAGTTATCTTATCCGATTCTAAAAGATCGAGAAGATTAAGACCAATGATTTGCTCGCATTGAGGAGCAAAATAGCGTATTTCTATGAAATCCTTATCGTTGTGATTTCATAGAAATTACATAACGTTTCAGATTGCTCCTTTAGTTTCATCTCGACCCTAATATTCTGTACTTCGATCTAACCGAGCGCTGCCGGTAATCTCAGCAAAACACAACAAAAAAAAAATTGTACTCTACAACAAGAGCTTAATCTCCGCGGTTGTCTTTCTTCTCTCAGGATGCAACCGCTTATAAATACGTTCCTGGATATTAATCCGTGAGGAGCCGTTTCGTTCTACCTTCTCCACAAAAGGGATTACCCTTAATACAAAACCGTCCTATTCCGTCCGATCCACGTTGCGATCCCACCGAACAAACCTTTTTCTCTTTTTTGCAGGGGAATAGAGAGAGATATCCCCGTAGAGAGGCTCACAGTCGCCCTTTTCGCATCGCATCGCATCGTATCGCATTCGCCACGAGTGATAGTTATGCGACGTGTGTTATGGCGGTCTGCCTACCCACGCGAATTGGGTCATCGGTGAGTATATTTGAGACAGAAAATACCGTGGAAAAAGATACGATAGAAGGGCGGGGAATATTGCCAAGCAATAAGAAGACCAACTGCGAACGTCGGTTTCAGAGTAACATTTTCATTCTGCTGTTTCGCAAATATTTTTGAGAAAAGTAACCAGCTAACCAGTGTTTTTTTTAACAGCACGAACAGAATTATAAAGAGATAAACACATTCAATAATAATGTAAATAAGAAAATATTTAATATGAAGAAACAGACTTAATTTTTTATCTTTAAAAAATAAAAAGGAAAATGAAAAAAAATTCACATAGTTAATATGTGGAAGTTACATAATATTCAATCAAGATTACATTATAGACGTCTACGCACGATAAAGTTTATATAATGTTTTCCGAGGCATAGGCATAAGACTTCAGAGAAATAAAAATTCAATTATAAATGATTTCACGGTGAAACTTGAATTATTTTTGTTTTGATGTGAGAAGAGTGTCCGAAAGCTTCTCAATTTCACGCGAAAGATTAATATTCATAAATTATATAATAATTCTCAATTACCGAAGGATGTTACGAGGAACATCTCGCCCGATGAAACGCGTTGCGGACGTCGTCGTGTCATCGCGAGACGCCCGCTTATTTATGATGAGATTGTGGAAGCGCTAAGGATTCACTGTCGGACATGGACAGCCTTCCAATGAGGAAGTCATAGGCCAAGCTGACAATCTTCTCGACAATACTCGTATTACCATAAAGAAAGAAACTCAACGATGACGGCCGCGGCTGCGGCGGCTGCGGTGATAGCGTAGTTTTGCATTTACAATTATTATAACAGCAAGCCCATTACCGTGATGATCGTGCTCGTGGCTCTGCCGGGGCTCTTCTCTTTGTCATCGCTTCCTCCTTTCTTCGCACTTTCTTTTCAAAGAAAATCCTTGTAATAAACCTTGTAATAAACCATCCGCGCGCGGCTATACGTATGCTAGCAACGTATTTGGGTTCTGCTTTCAGCGACAATAAAATTGGTTCTTTTACAACAATAAAATTTGTATAAAATTAAATGGAAATGCAAATCTTCTTCTATTACAGAATAGCGCCTACTTTATATAAATCCTTAAATGTGTATGTAAGATAATTAATCTAAAATCTTTTCTATCACCAATAAGTTTGTATAGAATTCTATAAATGGAAATTTTATTACAACGTGTTTATGTAGATTTCAGATGTATAATCGATCGAGAATTCCACAATGAAAAGTGCCTCGATTGCTAGAATCAAGACGATATAAATAATCTTATTCTTCGATAAACATCGAGCGCAAATTAGACCAATGAACTAATAAATAGCACCTATGAGATATATGTGCGAGAGGACTCGGATATGGATATCGGACATTGTCGCCGGCATTTACGCAAGGATAATGTTATTGGTGATCCCGCGTGCTGCATTACGTTCGGGCGGATGACGCGGATTAATTGGCAAACTTTCCGGGATAGCACTTTGGCCCACACCATCGTCACCATGCAAGTGCGAACGGTTTAGTTATGCGCATAACAGATGCACCGCATAGTTCCCGTGTGCAAATTAAGTGGTGACTGTTGAACAAGCGCCGCACGCCGTTGAGACTGATAAAATATTAAAGGTCCGATGCGCCGAGACGAGAGATATTTCGGGCGTGCCGAGTTAAATTTCTCTCGCGGCCGGAGTTGTTGCGTCAGGGTAGGTTTTTGCACGCGCGGAAAAAGAAGGCATTACGTATACATTAAGTACATCACATATTGTCTTATTATCAAGAATCAAGGATATCGCGTAAATTGTAATGCCGAAATCGAAATCGTGGGAAAGTTTGCAACGATGGCGAAAAAAAAAGAAACAAAAAAAAACGTTATAACCAAGCAAAATGATTAGTAAAAAAATTATCGCAATTATTATTGATTGTTATCGATATTTTTCCATTGAAGATATATATACATGTATGCACCCATTCTCAAGCAATTGCTTTATTATATATGTGATTTTCAACTATATTAATATTTATATATGTATATATATATTAATGCCATAGCACGTAGGAAATTATATCCCTGAATGCCGAGCAAATTTACGAATAAAAATGATAATGCCAATAATTGTGGAAACGACAAAATTCAAAATTTCTATTTTCCGTTTGTCAGCAGCATGTGACATTTTTCATGCATACATTCATAAGCTGTTGGATCTCTGACCTGGATAAACCGCATTGCATTGAATGACACTTTTGATCTCTAGGCGACGATATCTCTCTTAACGCGTAATGGATACGTCATAAAGTAGAAATTGTGAGTTACGAAACTGTAAAGCTGCGTGAAACGTATCCTATAAAAATACAACGCGTCAGCGATTGTATGTATAAAGCTGTCGACAACATTTGAATATGGCTGACATGGCCATTGTATAATACAAAAGGCAAATTGTTTACAAAAGTCATATCATTGTCATCCACGAAATCCTCGCAAAAATCAAGTATTATTTACGTATAAAGTTATATATTCGATTGATTTTTCATGACATTTCGAAAGAGTTTATCGATTTAAATTTTCATCAACTTTGTTCATTACGTCTCGTAATTCTTTTTATTCATTTTAATATATAAAAACAGGTCTTATTGCTCCCATTTTTAATTAAAAAGAGCTGTTTACTTATTAAAAGTACGTATCGTACTTATGATGTTAAATCAGACATCGTTTCACTTTTTAATAAAAGGCGCTTTTTTTATTTGAAAAGAAGAAAAAAAGATGTAGATCTGCATTATGAAATAACTTCATATTACTTTACAACACTTGGAACGACTACAAGAACATCGAGAGCGAAAGATTTATTTTGATTGCCCTTCTTACCTCTTATTCCAACCACCAATAAGGGTAGGAACGTTTATAGTTTCATAACGCTTTTGATTCTCAGCGCAGACACCATTAAAAACTGCGTCTTTCGCAGTTTTCCGAGAGGTCCTCCTCGAAAGAACAGAGAAATCGATAAAGGGGTTGGAGCCACCCTACCCAGCGCTGCTGCCACCTCGGGACACTCTTAAGCGAGAGATTGTGGGACGCGGGCGGTTAAAGGTCAAGGTCGAGCTATTTCCTGCACGAGCGAACCCCCAAGTCTTTCGGATTACATACCGAAGAATCGAGAGGGAGAAGGAGACGGGGAGGAAGGCTGGTTGGGAAAAATCGACCGGGATGGCAGATACAATGGCAGTTTATTATTTGGCACAATTCTGGACGATGGTCCTTCCATGCTGAGCGTTCTTCGACGATTGTTTCGTAATCCATCATGAACAGTAAGGGGAGGAAAGGATGAAAGGACAAAGGTATTACCTTGATGAGAATCACGAGATAGGATCGAATGGCATGTATGAGGGCGGAGGGATGTAGGTTTAATTATATGTCACGCGTCCCACACTTTCTTCTCCTTGTTAAAACGCGGCATCGTATTACGACACTCGCGTAGGAGGGTATTCCTGTCGTGAGATATTTAATTTTTCGCCTGTGTATGTTCCTTTTTAAATATTCATAAAGAAAAATTAAAGTCTTCGATATTAATTTTTTTCTGTATCACGAATCTCTCACGGAATATCCTCTGGAGTTTATAGTTTATATTAAATCTTAGAAGCAATCCAGACACAAAGCAAAAAGAAACGGTAGTTCCGGCAAATATAAGGGGAAGAAAGTAGGTCAATTGTAAAAAGCGGGATTGCCGAGGACTGGAATATCTTAAAACGCTAGAAAATACAAAATTGCACGAGCAGGCCAACGAACATCGTCCGAGTAGTCTCGTCGTTTTCTAAGAAATGCGAGGTTGGACGAAGGAAAAAGAAAAAGAGAAAGAGAATGTGAAGAAAGGAGGTAAACGTGGAGCAAGCATTGCGATTACCGTAATCACACAATAACATAGTAACCGCAGAACGAAAAATGGCGGTCTGGCTAACCAAGACATTTTATCACGTTGACATTTTATCACGAATTTCGCATGAACCATAGTTTGATGAGTCTGTGTTGATTTGTTTCATTTGCGATGAAACTTAATTTCTTCGCTGTTTTTTTCTCTGCCATCCATTTATGTATCTACTATACTGTAGTTATGTACTATAAGTACTATACTATATACTACAATTTGACGATTCATTTTGTTTTGTAATATAGAATAAAACATTCTGTAACAAAAAGCTGATGCGTTTGTGCGATTACTCGTACTTAGTCTTTTACTGAGGGGTGCGTCGTCATTCACCTTGCTTCACGAAGTGCGGTATAAGCGAGACGAGGTTTAGTTATCCTTGTCCGCGGAGCCCCAGGAAGCCTTTAAACTGCCAAGATGGCTGACGATACGTAGGTGCACGCCCACGTGATCCTGCACAGCCACCACTCTGCTTTTTCATCCCCTGCCTACCACCCTCCTTCCCCCTGAGCGCATTCTCCCTTTCTGTCTGTCTCGCGTCTCCACAGCCATCATCTCTCTCTCTTCCTCGTCTCTTACCTCGCTTACATCCATCCACATCGACGCCTACAAAAACGCCTAGTTTTGCATAAGTGAGAAAATACTAACCGTCCAGCGACCGAGTATCCCGATTTCGGCTAATGCGAAAGCGATGTAGCCAGCTCACGCGTTTTTTTCAGGGGTCGCACTTCCAAGGGAGTAGTAAACCCTTCCTCTTCTCTTTCATCCCTCGGCCGATGCACGAACATTGGCTGCGTACGGTCAGTAACGCCGTCAGGGACCGACCCCTAATCTCAGGCTCGCGTCACAGGTTTACGTGCAAAATCGAATTAGCCCTAGAAAACATCAGGGATGGTCCGGGCCAACTTAGCTCTTCGCGTGTCTCATTCATTTTGACGAATGTTTTTGTGACGTGGCCGCTCGCGTGCGGGATCTACCGAACATATATAAATTAACATCTGTGTCCTACCGGGCATACCGCCGATGCGTATGACATTTCGTATTATATGCGCGCGTTTGCAATTGGAATTCCGAGATGTGTCACTTCCGCTCGACTGAATGCGAATACTCCGGGTCAAGGCTCCACGAAAGCGGAGATCGATAAATTCGTACGTCCGTGTAGAGGCAGCAATTAAAATTAACTCATAATTCAAGAAATTTCTCCCCTTTTCGCTTCATCAGATAATAAAAAAAAAGTTGACATTACAATTATTTACGTCGAAAATAAATTTTTTACATTTCTGAAAATTTTTGTTTTCCTTCTCTTAACGCGAGATTTCAACAATAAGAAGCTACAATTTGTTTAATCTGATATGCAAATCTGCGACAGGTTGAATTCTCGTATCCGCCCAATTCAATTTCACAATATCGAAACGCGAGATTGAGACAGTGATAAATCGTTGTCAATCATAAATTACGACGTCAAGACGAACGATGGATGATGATGATGATGATGGCGGAACGAGAGCTACAGGGAGAAATGCCGGAGGTAGACGAGCGCGCAGTTACCAAATACGGGTCACAGCGCCTCGTCAATAACGGCGCACTACGTCGACGCGGCACATCGTCGGCGACGACAACGCTGTCGTCGTCGACGAGGCCGCGTTTTACGAACACTTTAAGGACGCTCGAACCCGGTAATAGCGGCTCATGACAATGGAACCGGTGACACAGTTTTGCGAACATCCACTAGGGATCCTTTTCTTACTCATCGTTTATCTACGTCGATTTGTTACATCGATCGTTCCGCGCCATTCCGGAGCATAGGGAAACGATGAAAAGAGGAGCAAAAGTGAGAGAAAGAGATAGAAGAAGAAACGAAATTGACGATTTCGGTTCGACGTCTTTTCTCTTGTGGCCGCTTTCTCGCCCTGTTCGATCGTATCCATATATTTTATCTTGGCCTGACAACGACACGGATGACGTTCCTGACACAGTTCCGACATCGCTTGGAGGTAGAAATCCGCAGCCACTCCGCGAACAGTTAGTCCCCGTGTCCTGAGGGTGCGAGACCCATCGTTCAGACGTTCAGACATCTGCTACTCTGTCCATGTGATCAAATACGGTCGAAGGATGTGATTCGCTCCTTCGATTTTAGAGGTGTTGACCAAGGAAAAGAATACAAAAAAGGGAAGAGGGAAAGAAAATATAAAGACGGTGCGATATTTCACGACACAGCAAATAATAATGGCGTTCTATTATTAAGAAACAATAATTGTCAAGATCGCTGTTATTTTTCTTTGCCGAATAAAGAATGTAATAAAATTTTAGAACGATGGAGATATATAGAAGGATACGAGAACTATAGTAGAAATTTTATATGCGTATTGAATTTGAAAATTGTTGCTCTTGATCTTCTTTCTTGTGGAATGCAAAGCATGGGCGAGAAACCCTATCGATATAACCCATACTTGGAAATGGAGTCATACATCGCGGTCTCGACTGTGCCCTGATGAAGAATGGGGCAATTTTTCGAGCTTAGAAGCTCGCAGAAATCGCTCCTACGAAAGTCCCGATCATATCGACCAGCATCTTTCTCACCGACATTTCCCACTTCTCTATCTCGCCGGCATCTTTCAGAGTACCCATGTAATTTCTACATTTTACATTCGCGAAATATGTATATATATTTATACGTTGAATACATATCTCAAACATAATATATTTAAAATAGATAACTCTTGAAAATTAAATGTAAAAAGAATCATACTATATTTAAACACTTACATTGAACACACATATCTTTAGCTATAAAACTCGTCAAATAAAATTAAAAGATAAATCTGATTTTTAATTTGACAGTCACATAATTATTATAATTGTATACCGGAACTATGTGATTGTAGCATTAATCATATTGCATGATAGCTAGGAGTATATTTACGACGACGAGCTTGCAGTGAGTTTATTCTTGGTGAAAACGTGTGCTCCTTTCAGATGAATTTATCATCGAGTGCCCGAGGGAGATAGATTAATGTCGACTGAATATCAGGGCGCCGTCCTTCGGCCTTGTTAAAACCGGAAACTTCCAAGTCCCACTACTCAGTGAGAGTTCCGAGCCCGATCGATCTAAATTACTTCGAATCGAATTGCTCAGGTCCCGCTCTATCATCTTTCCCGTTCTCCCTCCTTCCTGTATAGAGCCTGCTACGAGAGCGTAACCATATGCAACGTTAAGATTCCGGTCGGTTCTCCAGTTAATACGATCGGGTTATCGATTTCGTCGTCGAGAAAAATAGCTTGTTTAAAGCGCGCCTTGGAAATTTATTAAAAGAAAGTTTTTTCTATTTTAACGCAATTATATTGCAAATTGCAGCCATGTGGTCTCGAGTTTTCATTACTCTTCCCCGTGTCCCCTATTTTTATAAATAAACTTTTTACTATACAGAAATTTTTTTATGTAGAAATTATTTTTGTCCTCTTGTTCTATTTCTTCATACCTTTCCATTCCTTTGTAGAAGCAACTCACAAATTTTGTTGTTCTTAACAAAGAACGCGAATTTACCTGACTGTACTACTGTTGAAAAGAACTTTCTGATTACGAGTGCCTTTCGCACTTTCGCTTCTTTCTTTCTTCTCTTTCCTATTCTTTTTTCTTTATCTCTTCGGTTGAGGCTTTCAACGCGGACGTGATGACATAATTCGCGAAAGGATTTCTGGTACATATAGTTTACGATAGATTATTCTCGTTTTATTGCTGACGGATGATTTTCATGTCCCTGAAGTTTAATAAACAACTCAGTGCCGCACTTGATCACTGTACTCTGAGTAATTAAATTTAAGTTTTAGCTATATAAAAATTGGCAATCACCGATGCGGAAGAAGAATGCATTGCTACTTTCTCGGATGACAAAGCGTCAGGCTAATTTAATAAGCGTCCTAGGCTAATCACGGCCGTATCCGGGAAATATTTAATTGGAATACTTTAATTACTTTTCTGAGATATAATTAATTACAATTCATTACGCGAATAAGAGAGAATAACGATCATGTCGTTATATATATATATATATATATATGTCATTGCTTTTTGTAATATCTACGTAATGTCTGTTTACAATTATAAATTTTACGTTTATTTAGCAAACTATCAAATAGTATATCCAAATTTATACAAAAAATTTGAATAGTAATTATCAACGTTTATGCGACATTATAGATATAATTAAGATATAAGATATAAATAGATATAAATAGATATAGATATAATTAAGATTTAAGATATAAATATATTGAAAACTAAAAAAAGTTAAAGTCTGAAGAACCTTAAGTCTAAGCTGAATGGACTATCAATTTCAACGATTTCATACCATTGTTACCGATAAAAAATATGTAGTTGCATTTTGCTAAGGTGGACATTTCCGCGCGGAATGTCCTTTCAGCGAGCGATACGAGTTTTGTTCGCGTACAATGGCAACATTATCTCAGGCGGATTAAGAAATTCCCGCGTTAATCCTCGCGGGAATTGTTCGGTGTGCGGGCGTGCGTCGGACACCGCCAGTGAAACCCGCGAGTGAACTTGGGCGATATCCAGTACCGGCGATATCCAGGATCGGCGATATCGGTCTCGAAAACTTAAGCCAAGTTTCCAAATTAAACGTCCCCTCGTAGTGCCGACGTAGATTCCGAGCGTTCCGTTTCTGGTCGGCGGGCACGTTTCTGCGGTTGCTGCGAGACCGTCCCGATCGAATTAACGTAATAGGTGTGCCGGGATAGTCTTTAATTGAACAATCGTACTGCAACGGTACGCTTCGCAAGAAACGAAAAATAGAATTATAAGACTAAAAATGATTTATCAAAACTTTAGAAAGAAAATAAAAAAAAAAAAGAAAAACAACTTTGCTTAATTTTTTGTCCTTTGATGCAAATAATTTCCTTTTTTTTTAACAATTTTTCTATAATGTTTTATAATTTTCTCTTCTCGTTTCCAAGATATATTCTAAAGCAATTACAATGACGCAATTTTATTTAATTTGAGGATACCTTGTACAATAGTGGTAGTGTAATGAGTCTTTTGCTAAGATCTCAGTTTCAATAAAATCCGGTGACTCGATTATCCTTTAACCGCCCTTTTTCTGTCACTCGAATAATCCGTGTTATATTTCGGCTGAATTATATCTTTTGACCTCTCTCTCACGATCGATATAGCACTCCGTGAAATTTTTAGGCATGACATAAGCACAAAACGGTCCAGTCGCGGTATGCCACGTGATAACGGGTAATTTGCCGTTATCTCCGTCGCGCGATAAAACGTGTGCTTCTTATCTAGAAAGTACACATGTTTTTACGTCACGTTGAAACACCTCGACTTTCCTGTTGCAACGATTATCGTATCGCGACATACGCAGAAAATCGCGAGCTAACAAATTCAAGACAAAACGCTTGGTTAGATATCATCGAGAAGAGAAACGCGCTTTTGTAAAAGCACTCGTTTTGCTGCCATTCGCATCTATTGAGTTTCCTGTGAAAATACCCGGACATCACTTTCGTAAAATAACGCGTGCGAGGATGTGCAATTTCGCAATCGTGCCAAACGAGCCGCAGCAGAACTGCGTGCAAAACAGGCACGCACGGAAAGAATAGTTTTACTAAAATATTTAAAAATTTAGCCAGATTCGCCAGATTAGCCAGATCTGAAAGTAATATTGTTGCCATTAAGATAAAGTAAAATAAAATAATCTTGATGCCATTAAAATAAAATCTAGGATGTTAAGCGTATATATGATGGCACTGCAAAATTTTTTTATATTCTGGCAACTAATTTAAATGTCGATAAAATTATTTTCAAACCTGAATTTCATCATATTTTTAAACATTTCAAAATCGTTCTTTTCATGTCACGAGAAAACAACGATATCGATCATCTTGAATCGAATAACGATCGAATAACGAGCGCCAAGGGATTGCAGGATCGCTAAAGGATCTCCCCTGGTTCCTTCTTCATCCCGTTCACGAAAACTTTGCTCGTTAAACGGCGACGCAGCGCGTGGAGCATCGGGCGATAAATGATAACGGGCGTTATCTCTGGTGACCCAGTTGCACGCCGCGCCTTTCTCCCCTTCTCATTCTCTCTCCCTCGCTCTCAAAAAGTCCCGGCGGCGGCTGTGTGTTGCCATTCGTATCGATCTCCTACACGGGGTAGCGGAATACGATAATGTATTTGGACGACTTCCATGTGACACCTCGCGCCCGCTCGTGTATCGAGGCGCCGCACAATCAATGCGAGAGCCGAGCCATAAAGAGAGCAGGAGGAGTGCAGGACGCGTAGAGAGCATGCGTGGGTGCCGCTCGCTCTCTCTCTCTCTCTCTCTCTCTCTCTCTCTCTCTCTCTCTCTCTCTCTCTCGTCCCGAAACCACCCCAGTTTTATTATCTTCATGACCTTTCGCATGTTTCACATGTTCTCTCTCTCTCTCTCTCTCTCTCCCTCGCTCTCTTTCCTCATTCCCTTTCTCTGGGTGTAGGAAGCATTTGCGAGGAACATCCGGAGATTATCGCGAAATCCTCTCCCCGGTCCCTCTCACCTATCGTGCCTCATCGTGGCACGTTTAATAGCGCGGAATGTGTTGAATAATATAGAATAGTGATTGCTAAAGATAAGCGAGCTGAGTACACGTTGAATAGAAAAGGGTGAAGGAGGATAGTGAAGGATATCGACGCCCTTACCTTTACTCTATCCCTTCTGTGGTATATTCATGTCGGGAAAGAGCAGTTTCGCAAAGGCGTAGGTAGGCGTATGAAGGAACGTATACAGTTAAAAAACTATATCGAGTGGCGCTTTATAGACATTTGTGCTATTTTTTTATTTACTTAAAAATACATTACTCTAACACAGCTTTTCTCTAACATATCTTAATGTGTAAAATGTTCCTTGTATTTTACTCGACACTGAGCGAGTTTGAAGTTGAACAAGTTGAGAAATTTTTTCTCATGCAGGCAAAACTTCCCGCAAAGAATACCTCATTTTCGTTGCTTTTACGCAAATTTCTTTCTGCATTTGAACTTTTCTTGCGAGATTCGATCGAAGAATATATTTAAAATATGAGACTGCTCGGTGTTGCCCGGTTCATTGGTAAATCGAAAGTCGAATTGAAAATCGTAGCTACGAACGGCGAAGCCTCGTGGGAAACCTTGTAGAGAAAATGCGAGGAAAATTTCTGGAAAAATTCTCGGGAAAATATCCTGGACCCTTTTTGAAAGAGTGGTAATTTTTTTAAGCACCAACACACACGATTGTTTTTATATTATGGGGCAATATGTTTCTCGTGTTGGCAATTGAACTTACAATTGCTAACGTTTCGTCGATATTTATTCATTGTTTTTTTTTTATTTCGCTTCGCCGTGAAATATCTTTAGAATTACCAGTACATTCTAAAAGCGAAGATAATGGATTATTTCCATTCAGCTATAAATATCTCTTATTAATTCTCTTACTAAATATGCACGCTGGTAGGAGATTATTATACAATATATCTATTTCTAAGTTTTATTTTTAACAAATGATAATAAATATGTCAAAATATGAAAATATTGTACAACTTTCTCTATTGTTTGATATTTTATTTTATTACCGCCATTTTATTAATTAACCATATCAGTGATAGAATACGTCTATTTTATGCATCGATTGATAAATTTTTTAACAAAAGACAGCTCGCTAGAATATTATGTTTAATGCAATATGATAATATTTATAATAGAACAAAAATCGCCAATAAGCCAATAAGCATTCGGAAAGTGTTTATATATCAAGTTGTTATCAATTCGTTCCACTTGCGCATCTTCTCTAATCGTGATTGCACTTTCAAAATTGTTTTTCTCTTTTTGATACGCATACTACTGAAAACTACAAATAAGAAGGAGATACAACGAGAAAAACTTCTCTGAGACAAAACGATTTCTAAGTTGCACAAACGATTTCGAAGAATTTCGAGAAATTCTGATTGCGAGATACGAAAATCCATCGCGTTCTTCGTGTAAATCCGTGTAGATCCGAATTGTCGAAAAGAATTAGTATCTTGAAATAAAGTTTCAAAACTTTACGTAAAAATCAATTCCAGATCCTCTTCATAATTTTTGTCTTCGTATTATCTCCGTACGAATTAATTTTTATTCGTTTTGACCTAAGTCCTTTTTAATAGTCAGTAGTCATTCCTTCTAATGTCTGCTTGTTAAAATTCATTTGGGAATGATCTTAAGTCAACCACCAGAATTAACTTTATTAAAAACCGAGATGATCCCTGGCGAATACGCTTACGAACGGCGACTTATCGTCGTCTGGTATCACGAATAAGATCCCGGTGCAGTAGATAAGGAATGGTTGCAAGCATTTTGCGAGTGTTATACAGACTCGGCGGTGTCAATGAGGACTAGAAACTTCGAGTTCTACAAGGGACAAAGTAACTTTCCCGGGCTAAAGTTTCGTAGGGTCTTCTACTGTGTTGTTTATCCGGCCACTTTAACACACAATTACGAATAATTTCTGACGAGCCTTCAGACGACAGACACTTCTACGCTCGAAGGTCGTCAAGTGCGCAACTTAAGCCGCGGCTTACGAACCCTTATTACCTTTTTCCAAGCAAATTTATTCATTATCCAACTGCGATGAGACACTGAATAATATTCCGAGGAGGAAGGATAAGGAGCCGGCTTTGTTCTAATCTTCTGAAAGACACGCCAAAGACAGATGTGATGCGGATGCTGAATGCTGGCGTTGAACGACTACCGAGGAAGAGCGAGGAACTTTTGATGAAAGAATTCGATGCCGATTGAAAGTTTTTCATTTTCAGCACGAATATCTCAGCGATTTTGTCGGTGATCGAGCGAAAGCATGATAGATGTACGCGAAATTATATAAATTTTCACGTTTATTTGAGAATTGGATCGTTCATTTTCACGTGAAAATTAGAAAATTTATTCTACAGAATACAGAATTATAATAAAAGTACACATTGAGGGAAAAGAATGTAAAAATAATTTTGAGAAATATTTTACAGTATCTAACAAATGTTTTGCAATCATTTAAATTGGAACGTACTACAGTCCGGTAATGGATTAACCGGATATTCTCCCGGAAATTTCTCGGAACTTGTCGTTTTGTCGGACGATTACCTTCGCGCCGGCGTCCGACCGACGTCTACGCTCCTGATGCGAACGATCTGAAGCGTGCACGTACGTCCTTTCTTTCGAAAAAGAACCAATTACTTGGACGCCGGACGTTCGCACGAACGGAATCGCACGGACGGACCGAGAGATGGTGCTTGCCGTTATCCAAAGTCGGGTACTGCAATGCAGCTCTCGCCCCTCTTTCATTCCCTCTCGTTTCACCATTCCTGATCCTCTCGCTCTTCTCGCCCCGCCACCGAGCCACCCCCGTTTCTCTCTCTCTCTCTCTCTCTCTCTCTCTCTCTCTCCTCTTTCTCCTCCACCCCGTACTCGCCACCCTCTGACCACCGTCGCTCGTGCACTTCCATTTTACGTGATTCGCCCTTCTCTATCTATTTCCCTCGACTTGCGTCTCGCTTTTCTCTTCAAATGTCACCTCGTGGACGATTAACTTTTGCGCTTACCGTCTTTTCCTCCCTCTCCTCCCCTCATGCTCTCTCTTTCTCTTCACTCTTTCATTCCATTCTGGATCCCTTTTCACGGCTGTTTGATTGGAGGGAGCTCTTGACCACCGGCTGGCCATTAACCACTCACCCTTGCCTTCGTGTTGTCGAGTGTATCTTTTGTACGTTTCTTTCTCCGGTTCATTGTGGTTACCAACCGTGCGGCCAATGTACGCTTTTAAAGGAGATTCGGCGCGCTAAAATTGATGACTTTTATCGCAACGTGATTTTAACGTGAAATTGCCATGATTACTCTTACAATTTGCAAAATATTCGTACTTGTCATAAATTAGATTTAACTTAAATATTATATCTACGAGAGATATATTATATCTAAAATAATTAACATAGAATAATAAAATTATAATATTCCCTTCAGCCGTGATAATTTTGTTACAGCGTAGGGATAACATTTCTATAATTTCATAGCGAGAAAACATGACTTCCTGCTTAAAATAACTGCTCGAACGTACCGTTGCCTCTTTATACATACATTAATTATATTAATTACATCGCGCGAAATTCTCTCCGAATGTGGTCATAGAAAATGATGCACTTTCGATGAGCACCGAGCCACGTTTCCCACGTGGAGAATGAGGTATTTCGAGATGTTACGCGATCACCGAAACGTCGTACCGAAATCGGCGCCACAGCCGGACCGATGAATGACCGGTGATGGACGAGCTCGTAAAGAAGACGGATAGGGAACGCCAGGAATAGATACGCCAACGATTATCTCGTGACCGTCTCTCTGCGTACATCTCGTGAAAACAATGAATCACCCTAGCCTACTATCATATAACAATTACGTTCCTCTCTCTCTCTCTCTCTCTCTCTCTCTCTCTCTCTCTCTCTCTCTCTCTCCCCCATTCTCCCCCTCTCTCTCTCCCCCTCTTTCTCTCTCTCTCTCTCTCTCTCTCTCTCTCTCTCTCGATCTATTTATTATTAATACTTCGTGATGATAGTGATCGCGCACTCATATAATCTCTCTCTTCATATTACTGAGGCAAGAAATAAAATCGTGAATTGACTTTTTACAATTTGTAATGAATCGTAAATAGGTCTGACATTTTTTGGATAATGTTATGTTACAAAATAAAATAATATACAAGAAAAAGAGAGAGATAAATAACAATACTGATAAGAGACATATATTTTATTTTTTAAGCTGATATGTATAATGATATGAATAACGATATGATATGAATAAATGTATAATGATGGGATATGAATAAATTTTTCGACCAGATGAAAGATAGAAAAATTTTCAAATTTTTAAGAAAATTTCTAGAGACTCGAATATTTTACTATCACATTTTAGCTAATCAAATTTATTCGATTAAATTTATCGTAGAACATATGAAATATCAGCTTTACGGTAATAATTAACTGGTGCTTTATCATTATTTATTTTGTCACTAATATCAATAATAGTAATAAGCATTTGAGCGATATGTCCTATAGACACTTGGACCAAAACGCTAGATACCGTATGTGAAAATAAGAATTGGATGATGAAAGGTTAAATGCGAAATAAAATGTCGTCGATACGCGCGATCGCACCCTAAGTCTCAAACAAATACAGACGTCACTCGCGCACGTGGCAGTCAAAGTGCTAATATAGATAATAGATAATAGATAATAGCCTCAGTGGTGCGGTGCCGCATGACGCAAAATGCGTCTCTGCGAAATAACACGGAGTGAAACGCGCATATACTTTTTAATTTATCTCGTACAAAAGGAATTGTTTACAAGAAACGCTATTATTATTTTCTCTCTCGTCTCGATTCTGGAATGAAGCAATTTATCATTCCCGTCCTCTTAATTACTCGGCTCGCATTCGCAATTTATTATTTCCAATAAAACACCGTCGATGCTGTATTGTATTATCTCGCGGTTATTTGGTATGATACGCGCGGCCGTCACATGCGTGCGACGTCACGCGCTCGTATAGATCACGGATGACGAGAAGCACGCGAGAGGAGTAATTACCGTTCATCATTCCAATATTCCGGACTAATCGGACCCTATCCTGCATTAGACGATAATTTTCGAAAGCGTACACGCGCGGCATCAAATGACTATCTCATAACTGTTAAACTACCAGTCACTAATCACTAATTGCGCACGCGACGATCGATAATTTCACGCGTGTAGTTAGATCATAAAGAGTGGAGGAGAATTACAGTTTACAAAAGTAATCCGCTTAAATGTATATATGTAAGGAAGGAAGATCGACACAATTCATTTTACATATCGAACAGTTTCTGACCGAGATAGATGTTATGAAATCACATAATTTGTACGTAAATCAGTCGAACCTTCGTAGGCGTCGCCAGAAACCTTCTCCGTTCTTCGCGAACGTGAAAAGATTTCTATTTATTCTCGCACGAAACGAAAACAAAATAGTTTCACATGATTTTCTTTTTCACCTCACCGCCGTCGACGTCGCGCGACGTGGACGTATTTCGAAAATAGCAGGCTTCGCCCTCGCACATTACGCAATTCGACGATCGCGCGTGTCAAAATTGTTTGTTATTCCGGCGAGAACGCGCACCGGCACATTTCCTTCGTACGTAATATATTTATTAAAATGTCTCGCACGAAGCAAATATCCGCATGTCGATATCGCGCGGTAAAACCGTTTCGTCATTCCGCGACATTTTTTGCCTTGAGTTTGTCGTGCAATTAGCAACTGCCAAGTTTGCATCGGGGGGAATCCCTTAATAGCGCGTGGACGACGCGAGAAACGATGTGATAACGTGGTTATCGGTTTAAAAATAGCCAGCCGATGGTCGAGGTAGCAGGGGCTAAACGGTACACGCACGCAGAGGTAGACCTACATTTCATATGGTAGCGAAATAATTTGCCGTTGCACGCGTAATTCAATAAAATTACAAGCGCCAGATGTAATCGCGCACATAAATTATTGTTATCGTTATATACTCCCGCACTGTTAAATCACCGTTTGGAGAGGCCTACTATTAAGGGCATAAATAAAACATGACGATCCCAAGATGATAATTGCTTTCTCCATACAATTGTATATCTTCGCTTTGATCGCCGCCCCTGCGGGACGTTGCGATTCTTGAATATTTGCCGCTTGCAGGGACTCCTTCCAATACATAACATTTACCTCTCACACAATTTGTGTAATTCAACTGCAAACTGTATGATATGAAGGGAAATACGAAGAAAAAGGAGTCGGCAATTTTACGAATCGTGCAAATATTAAATGTGTAAATTTAATTTCCATTATCTCTTGTCACGTTATTGATTATAAATGATTTACTCACTCGCAAACTTCAATATGTATATATTTACAATTTATGATTTACATATAATTTATGTTTATAATTTGTAATATATTATTAGAGAATCTGTTACAATAAAATTATATAGCATTGTAATAAGAGATAGATTTAAGCAAATATATCATTCGATTGTCGATCAAATTGAATTTTCAATTTTTAATTTGTGATTAATATTCTTTTACTTAACTTAGCAATAGTTATCAATTATGCTTTAGATACAAATAGTATGACTTGTCTACACAAAATATATTCGATTAAAAAATAAAATTCGATTATCAAATTTCCGGAAGGACATTATATGCAACATTATATGTACATAATTATTTTATTCCTTATTTACGACATATTATATTATAAGTAATCAACGGTTTTATCGCAATTCGAAATATGCACCCCGCTTGTACCGTGTCCGTGATATCGTGTACAAGTATTACAAGTGTTCCGATAGCAGGCATGCATGCCGTAAATTAGGAGGAACACCGGAAGAACACGGGGCCGGAAGTGGGTCGTGTTCGCGCGATCGGCCAGGTAGAAACGGGACGGGCTTTATGGCCTGTAGGTGGAGAAGCACTGTGGAAGATATGGAGTAGAACCGAGATAAAGCAGGAAAATCTAGTGCGGTTGGATAACGATAGCGCATAACGCCGGAATTGATTTTATAGCGCGCGTGAAGGGGATGAGGGTTGCACCGCACCGCACCGCGCCAATATTCTTGTGCCGATCGTAAAATCTGTCCTACGCCCCAGTTTCGCTTCGGACCGAGTGGATGCGGTTCGTCTCTCGTGTATCGATCCGCTGTTGACGACAAACTGTTTCCATTTCCGATTGATCAAAGAACACGAAATGAAATTTAAAAGCGTTCAGAAACCAAATTGCAGTAAGATTATCAAAAGTTACATGCAAAGTTGTGAATATTCATGATGTCAAATAGATATGTCAAAAGACAGAGGCCAAAGAGATAGACAGAGAGAGAGAGAGAGAGAGAGAGAGAGAGAGAGAGAGAGAGAGAGAGAGAGAGAGAGAGAGAGAGAAAGAGATTTAAAAAAAAGAATCAAGAAATATTTTTCAAGAAATATTATAATCGTATGTATGTTATTCTGGAAAATAGGTTGATAAGACATGGGAACACTTAAAATATAGTCTGCAGCAGAGCGATCATATTATTACGTATACTGCAGAGCTGTTTATTTTCAAATGTCTCATGTTGTCCTGGCGATCAATAGACTCGCGTTTAGAACACTATCTTGATCCGTATCGTAAAGGGGGAATGAAAAATCTCGGGCGTTATTCTTACTTAACGATACAATAATCAATAAAATATATTGTCCATACATAATATCACGATATCTACCAATAAGATCATCAATGAGATGTACCGTCAGTGTTTACTCCTCTCTGCTTCACTCTGTTCAACTCAGCTCTGTTCAAAGACTGTCACATTTCTTTACGCAATCGAACTTTTCGCTGACTCCTCGCCACGAAGTACCCACTGAATTTTCTCTTTCCCGCGTCCCATATTCACTATCTATCTCTGAAAAGGGCTTTAAACGTCATTTTAAAGGTTTTAAAACCTCTGTGAAATCCACGTTTTCCGGAAGGAGTCGTAAAAACTAGCAGTTAAATTCATTCCTATCACTTACATGAAGAAATAATTTCACAAACTATTGAAACGCATCGTGAAAGGAATAATAACTTCGATAAATTTATAATATCGTAAAAATAAACAAATGATGACTTTTATTTCGATATTTGAAACAATTTAATAACATATAATTTAATAACATGTAAAATTAATAATTATTATGAAACGTGATATTCACAAGTTAAATATATTGTTAACACAAATTTATATTATTATTTTAAATGTTTTAAACAATTTTAAAAATAAATAATCTATTGTCTAAAAAGCGACGTAATTAAAATGTATGATATCTTTGCATAACGCACATTGTGAAGACTGATAAAAATCAAAAGATTACTCTAATGTATCTTTTCCAAATAATCTCCCGATGAGAGAAGAATAAAGCTAATCGGTCGTAGATCAGAGTTCATCGAAATGTGATTATCTCCCCGTTTTCGATATCATTGAGAATCGCCTATCATCGAGAAGAGCATCAATTATATCGATAAACTGGTCATCCATGCTGGATTCGCGGATTTTCGAGCGGAAATCCAATTAAGCTTTTACCAATTATACAGATTCCACCAATTACGTAGAATATGATTATCGAAATATATAGCGATATTAATAAACAAGAGGCTCGATAAAACGTGAATTGAAGTAAATCTTGTATTCGAAATTTCGGCACAATGTTTCCTTTGTTACTTTTCGCCCTTCGTTTCGAGAAAAATCAAAGGAGGCAACCGATACCTCTCTTTCTTCATCAAACTCCTCTTATTTGCGCTTCGGGAACTTGCTAACGGCGTGCAAGCGCATAGCTGTACCGTTCTCGTCGCGCTAAAACAAATTAAAACTTGGGAAGTCGAAACGCAGTCTTAAACGCGCACGCTACGTCGCCTCGTGTAAACAAAACCGCAGAGAGAGGTTATCGACCTAAACTTGCAAATCCCAGCAACGTCACCCTCGACGCGGCCTGTATCTCAAGTTCGCGCATATAAAATCAAGTACTGCGGCAGTTAAACCAAAAAGTTTACGCGCGCCTGCTGTTGAGAGAGAGAGAGAGAGAGAGAAAAATTTCGCGAAGTCTCGTATATTCACCAAGTTAATGCCAGCACGAGACCAGAGGGACGTATCCGCTAGAAATGAGAAAATTCCTTTCTTTTCAATGTCTCTGGTGGCGATTTAACACACGTGTTTGTTTGCGCGTTGCTCCAAAATTAAGCGCACTGAATGCATTTTACGATGCGTTGACCTTTGTCAACCGACGCTTCCATACGGCTCCTTCGTCGAGGAAATTTGAAACTCCGGATCCATCACTACGGTCACATATTGGATTGTATTGTCAGAAGCAAGAAAGTCTGAAAATTCTTTTCTACAATTGTGTATGTTAAAATGAAAGAATACAATATCGTTATTTCTTAAAAATAAATTTTTTCTGATTATCTTATTTTTTTCTCAAAAAAAAAAAAATGTCCTCTTTGTCAGATTTGATTGAATTTGAAATTTCTATTTCAGATTTGTGCATTGAAAAGACAAGCGTCTCGATTTTAAAACTAGTTTTTACTTTTAAAACTAACTTTTAATTCTAAATAAAATGAAACTGATACACTGAACATGATACACATTTATATACGCGATTAACAACAAATCATAAATGGGAAAATGGTCAGAAACTTTAATCTGTCGGCGTCTGACGTTTCCGACGAAACTTTTCGGCATTCGCGTATATCAAGAAACTTGGCAAGCGCGGCGAAACTTAGGAATAATTACGAGTTCTGAGGGCGGCTCTCTTGCGAGGCGCAGATAAAAGACGTTACACCACTTCTACTGGTATCCTTTCAGTTTCCTTCTGACTTTTATTAGTTAAGTTGGTCAACGCGCTGCGCGCGTTAGTATATCACTAGCGTTCGTTTAATACTCGGAAAAAAAGAACAATTATGTCTCAATTAGGTCTCATTGTCTCTTCAATCTCTCTGTTTAATACTAGTGTTTAATATTTTCCCATGAAGTTGAGTGCGTATTTTTTTTACAGAGATACTCAAAATTGAATGAAAGAATGAAAAGACGAGGTAATCAAAGAAAAAGTTCCTAACTGACAAGATAAAATAACCGGCCGTCCGTGTATTTTTTTTTTTTTTTTTCGACATTATTGGTTTACCGATTGGGACACGTGTGGACCTACATGTAACGGATCCGATCGGATAGTTTCGGCAAAAGCTCTCGCTAACAGCGTATCCTCTGGTGAGATTACACGAGGAAAACGAACGTTGATTAAATCCTTGGAAAAAAGTGGAATTAAGGCTTTTTGCCAGGGGTGCTATTTAATCTCCCCGTGCGTTTTGCCCACGCTCGCGCTTCTCACTGTCCTAACCGATCTTCTCAATTCGCAATTAGAGAGCTCAACTGCGTCACAATCGTTCCATATCCCTCGGTGATGACAAAATTGGACGTTTGGTAAATCTTATCTCTCCATTTTGAGAAATAAACAGTGTACATGTACGATGTATATCTCCATTCTATGATTTCTCCTTCTCATCTCCTTCTCATCTATTATTTTGCGATCAATCGATCAATCAAACAATATAGATTTATGGAAGATAATATTCAAGATAAAGACAATCACTTTCTCAAGAATATTTGAAACCGAAATATGCTCGATTACAATACACCTTTTCGTATTGATGTATGATAAAAATTGATCAGAGTACGATTGCCGTATATCAAGCTTTTAAGATTAAGAATTTTAAATTGTAAAAATATAACTAACTCGGGGAAATATTCAGATCTACGAAAATTTATATCTATCACTGCGCTGACTGTGATTTTAGTAAGTGGGATTGGGCGTCGGATTGGGCAAGAAAAGAAAACAAGGGAAAAGAAAAGTGCGAAAAATGACGTCGAAGTAGCAATCTCTCGGGAGGAATTCAAGAATTGCTCGCCCGATGCATCGAAGCGTGAATCAACGGAAGCTCTTAAAGCAACATTGGCAACGATATTCCACGACATTTCGAGGCAACGAGAAGAAGTCTGCTTTTTCATCCCCTAGTAGGCGGACGCAAATTGGACGTCGAAGTCGAATGATAAAACGAAATAAATTCCTCCCTCTTCTTTTGTTCTTCACTTTCTATTTTTGTGTGAAACTTTGAAAAACGATTTAACAATGACGGAGAGAAATCCTATTTTGCACGTTGCATCAAAAATACAGTAAATTTCACTTTTATAATCCCTCTATACATATAATATATTATAATTCACTCTATACATATTACTTAATAATAATATATTTTGAAAACTTTAAGATAGAATATCATTCTAAGATTTTATTTAAAATAATTTCGATTAAAATAAGAAGGTTTTGTATCATCTGCTATCAATGGCAGTGACAAATATCTTCGATAGTGCAAGATAGAAATATTCAAAATTAGCTCAATATTCAAAGTCAATCTCTGAAGCTGATAATAATCTTGAATACATCGCGAAAAAGTGAAATCTTGAGAGAGGTTAGGAGGCATGTAAAATGAAAAGAGACGAGGTCTCTGATAAAGACTGATAGTAGAAGGGTAAGCACGTATCACCCTGTAGCTCTCTACAAATTTCTACGGGCGACCAATTTAAATATGCATGAGAACGAAAGGGTAGGAGCCGAGTTTGGATGCACTGGGGAGGGAAGAAGGTGAGGACGAGTGGGTTGTTTCGCGGACGACCTCGTTAACCTCTCGTAGAAAACGTGGATCATGGGAAGAGGGAAGAAACGAGACCAAGGGAGGCAGGCTGCGGGAGAAGCCGTTGATGGAGGAGGACGATGAGAGTGAATCTCCCGGATTACCGTAATCAGCTTTCCCCGCCGAGTGTCGCCGGATCGGCATGCCAGGAGAGAGATTGTTGAACGCATATCTGCCGGGAATGCCGAAGAGATTGACGTCAGCGGACTCCGCGTTCTCGTTTAAGCTCGCGGACTCGTGCACGCGAATCGATATGATCGGATCGGTAAACAAACGGATCGTTAAACCACTCGCTTGCCTGTTCGTCGCAGAGCAAACGCTCTTACGTTTCTTAAATGCATGCGGAAAGATATCGTTGAATCGAATGCGTGATGATGAGAATTTATGATCGTTCCGCGGAAATGATTGTTTCAGCCAAAAGCGCATTTGATATTTTGATTCTGACAATACATAAGGCTTCCTTTATTCTAAATCTTTATGTTTTTCTAATATAAAGATATGTCGGAAAATACAATTGTTTGTTTCGAAGAAATAAATTTTATGATTGAAAAACTTTTTCTCGAGATCAGATCTTTCGGACTTTCGAGGTTTCTCTTTCTTAATATCAGAGATGATATCAAGACAAGTTTTCTTTTAAATTAAAATTTCTGCATTTATTGAATATGTAATACCACAAGTAATACCAATGATGAAATAAATGATACCGACATAAGGATAATTGAATCCGTAATGTCTCTTTGTTCGTTTTGAGAAACGATAAGTAATCCGCGCGTCAAAGCTGCGTAAGTAAAATGACGTGGCAAAAAGTTGACTAAACTCGCAACACAATGCGTTTGAGGGACAGTGAACCACTTCCAAATATGTAACCTGATCGCATAGTATTATATATTACATTGACGTCGTACACGGCTGATTTGAAAATCATGAGGGCAATAGTACCGAGCGTCACGAAACTACTATCAGCATGCGTGGTTGTTTTGTGATTAATAATAGCGTCCAGCGTGTCACGATGACGCTGACTAAACAATCTCATTCCTACATGTTAAAATATTTCGATATCATCGACGCGTCGCGTTTACATCACGTTGGATGAGCCCAGTGTCCCGCGAAATGCCGCAATTTGTGTAAGAGTCTCCCTGTTTTCTATAATTAAAAGCGTGATGAAAAGTGCCGATAAATAAACGTAACGCGACATTGCTGAGTGTGACATGTTTCGGAGATTATGCGAGCAGAGTGTAACATTTCTGTGTCTGTTAATTAATCCGGATGCAGACTGTGACGCGGCGACATCGGTTAACAGGTGGCGATCACGATGTTTCTTTTCTTTGAGAGTTAATTGATTCTAAATTATCGACGAATCATCTTCGTTTCATATGCGATAAATGTTCTCAAGGTTATACGGGATTGACGATCATTCCGCTGTAGCAAGCTACAAAGAATAAAGAATCGTCATCGCTCTTTGTTCTGTTCAGGAGTAATTTTATTCTCATGCGAATAAATCATACAACGTCAAACAACGATAATCAGTGAAACTGCAGCAGATTCGATTAATTCGTTCTAAGAGCAAAAAGTATTCTTATAAAAACGAATTTATTGAAATATACAATTAGCGAGTACATTCTGCGAGTAGAAAGTGTAACTAAAATGTGTGTAGCCAATTGGTTTTTTTTTACATTTCCAAATGCTTCGCAAGAGATTTTCTTTTCTAGAGTTGATTAAAACTGATTGATTTTGTGAAAGTAATAGAAGTCAACAATTTGAGATAACTCGTCTTTCGCACATTTCAAAATAAGAATTGATAACTTTAGAATATAAGACGGAGTCTTGTAGGTGATAAATGTATACACATATATGCTAACCACCCATTAAATAAATACTTCTACATAAAAGTTTTCCACATAAAAGTTTTTTTCACCGTATTTTGATAGATCTAGGTAATGTGCTCGTAGATAAGCGCAGTTTATTATCCTTATCGTAAGACGCGACTGTTCAACATAAAAAAAAATGAAGAGAGACTCGTGATGAGCGGAAAGACTGGCTTTTAGTTGCAGTATCATCATCTTGACGATTCGCAGAAGGAAATTCACAGAAGGAAGGAACGATCAGCTGATACGTAAGACGAAGCTGTGCCGAGTCCAACGGGAGTTATAACCGCGCAGATATCGCAGATGCGCAGAAAAGGTAATCATAACTTTCAATTATTCTTAAGCTACGTCTGGTCCCTTCATCACGCTGATAACATCGTTCTCCACTCCCGGGCCCGTTGCTTTCTCGTTCCCAGCTGTCGCCACCTTCTCTCATTTCCACTATCTGCGAATCTCTCGCTGATTGTATATACAGCAGAAGCAGCTTCCGATTTTTCATCCACCAGGGATGTTTTTTTCGCGCGACCGCACATTTACCACGAACGTGACAACAGATTCGCTGAAACAATATTGAGAAGCGGAAAGAAACGTTCTCAGATTGTGCAAAGAGTCAGCGTATCTTTATCAAAATGCAAATTCACGTCCCTGACATATTCGTAAATACCAGAAAATAACAGATTAAATTTTTAATAATTAAAAACCGTAGATTGGTCCAATTTTCAGATAAGATCTAACTTTTCGTTTCCAAAGAATAAATTAGAAATCTTTACACACTTAACACATATATGGATCATTACTTACAGAATTTAAATATTTTGTCAAAGAGAAAAGAAAAACAGATATTTACGACATAGACATAGTAAAATCTCATTAGAAAGATATTTATCTCGCGTATGAAAAGACTCGTGCAGATAATGTTTTTCTACTTTCGCTCTAATAAGATTTTCTGCGAAGAACACTATGCGCATAACAGCAACACATAATTGAGACTGTATATAGAGCAAGTCGCGAAATGCGCGCAGCGAGGTGCAACTTTCTTCAGTAATCTCTCGGGAATGCGAGGTCGGTAGAATCGTTTTCAATCAAGCGATTCTGCGCATTCTTAAAGTTGGCATTGATTCATGAACAAATATCTTGCTAAAATCAGCGTCTAACGGCTGTGAGAAATTTCCATTTCTCCGTTACCGTATCCAACTAGTCCAGAAGTAACATCGAGAGTATCAACTGCTCGAGATGTAATAACGTCGCCACTTTGTCACAAAGCTATACGCTGGTAATACAACGCGTCTTTCACGCTTATATTCGCAAAATAATTAAATGAAATTTCTTTCCTGTGCTTCGTGAAAAACTACTATCGTATGCATAAGCGTGTAAATATGGCGGATGCAGTTACGGTCTAATTATATACTTTTAAATGAGCCTGTTCTCACATAAGACATTATAAAAAGTAAAATGAACTAACGGAAGTGTGAACTTGGGTGAGCTACGCATTATGTATGGTGAAGATACATTTGATCTTCATATTATGTTTTTATTTAAAAAAATAATACGATATGTGCTTATATAATGTTGTTAGAAGACATAATTCTCACAAATTCATAAATGTATTTTCATTCTGAAACGTTGCAAAATCAGCTATGCGGTGAGAATATATGATAACGATGATATTATCGCATATGACGATTTGAATTTTGATATATGTGACCTTTACGTTAGAATTGGATTGTAATCCTCCCTTTGTGCGAGCAAAATGGCTCGCGTGCGAGAACGGCAGCGGTTGAATTTCTATCATAAAAGGCTATTTGTACCTGCCGCAGATGCAATTAAATATAACTTTGTGAACAAACTAAACGCGTTGGCGAAAATCAAGTTATCCTCATGGAATCGCATTAATATTCATCAGCTCCGATACATTTTGTGTGTGTGTGTGTGTGTGTGTGTGTGTGTGTGTGTGTGCGCGCGCGCGCGCGCGCGCGCGCGCGTGTGTGTGCGTGTGTGTCGCAAGCATAAGAGACCAACGTTCAGCGTTCAAAGTGAATTTTTGAAAGCGTTCAATTTTAGTAACGACACAATATTCCGCAACTTTCCAACTTTTTTCTCTCCAACTTTAATCTATCACACTGTTTAGAATATATTTCACGAATTCACTTTCTCGTACAAATATAATTTCTGCAATAAGTATTTCCTCAAAACGCTATTTATTCTCATCGAATTGCATCCATAAGCGTTCGCAGTGATAAAAAGTACAATCGAAATCTGCATTGGTGCAGCGTCCTATCAACGAAACGCGCCTCGCCATTTTTCTCCATCGTATTTCATTTGGCTTTGTTGTTACCCGCGTCTCGCGAGAGATCTCTCTCGCGTGAAACGGGCGGCGGCATCTCGCCGCGCAAACGTTCCGTCGAGCGAGCGAGAGAAAGAAGCTTTCATCCGCGACGAGGATTTATTGGCTTGAAAGAATCGACCCTTTTGATGCATCTCACGGTGCACTCGCGCCGAGCGCGCGCCTTTCACAAAATATATCCCCGTCGCGAGTAGCTAACCGACCCGCGCATCAGAATCTTGCACGCCGCATTCCTCGATTTTCGCCAATTCAGTCAGGCATATAAATCCCGCTACAAAAGGATCCGACGAAGGCACAGGCGCACGCGCCTCGTTTTGCGCAACGTACGCCGGGTATCATAATTAATTATGCACGACGTTTAACCCCTGATCAAATAGCGCTCGCGCGATACACGATTTCACGATGATTCCACGTGATTCTGAATTAAATGGGCATGTGCGAGCGCGGGCAGATCGATGTATTTTCTCGTGGTAATTACCTGCCTGGTCGGAGGAAACACTTGAACCCCTCATGCTTGAATTTTAAAATCGTGATGTATCATCGGCCCGAATAACACGATTAATGAATAAATTTATATTCGCAAACACAATCTTTAATTCATATAAATTTATTTGTAATTTTGTATCGCTTCTGTCGTTCGTGTGCATTAATCATCACCAAAATAAAATCATGGAAGCTTTTAAAAGCGTCGTGAAATTTTGCTGACATTATTTTTGTTATTTAAACAAACCCGGAAATTTTTTCTTCTTTAGTCGACAGTTCCTATATATCAGAGTATTTTGCGGAAAGATCACGAAATCGCGTGCTGCATTCGTGAGTCGCGTGATTCGTTGATTAAAAGACGAATCCTAATGTGTATACAGGTTTTGACCTTTGACTAACTATTAAAGGAAGTATTTAAGTGAGAGTTATAACTAAACGTTATTATTTTAATCCAGGATGCAAATCAATAGGAATTCTGCCCCCCTCCCCCTCATATTATATGCCAACGACTATATATAATTATATAATAAATACCAATTTGGACTTCCGATTCCGCATCGTAACGATAATTATTTATACGGTTATTATCAATTTATAATTTTTCAATTTTGAAAATTTCCTCGATATTAATCATATGTTTAAAATTAATAGTCATGTAGACGGTTATAATAATATTTATGTATATTTATACAAAGAACAGTTTTGTTAATTTAAAAATTTTAACTAGATAGACTACTTTTCAATTATGTACATGTTCTGCCTCAGAACTTGATGGAAGTTGTTGATATCGAGATAATGTTTCATGTGCAACGACCTAATAAAAGTTCTTCAGTAAGTCGTTCTGTACAAAATAAAAAAGAGGAATTTCTGTAGCCTTGTCTCATGACATCACAAGAGTGAGATTTAAAACATCCAAAAATATAGATTTTAATTATAAAAAATATATTTATCATTTTTCTAGACTCTTTTACGGATTTCGAGAGACTTAATTGATTCGAGGAGCAAAAGATCACTGTATTAATTGACACTGTCATCAAAGGAAAGCATTTTTTATTAATTTTTTATTCATTATCATTATTCTCAATGTCAAGTTCTTTGATATCAATTAAGTTCACATTCTTTCAAATCACTGTCGTATTTGTTTTCTCCTAAAATAAACGTAAACGTCTTCTGATAATTAATCATTACATTACATTTTACATAAAATAAATAAATATATTTATTATATATTTATAAATATATTTATTGTATATATATATATATATATATATATTATAAATATATTTATTATATATATTAAATATATATATTCATATACGTGATACATTTTTAAATAAATTGAATAAAAAATTAGATAATTGTATAATGTTATTTCCGGTTTTAAAGCCGAATAAAGCTTCTACGCTTGAAATAAAGCCGGTGTGTAGGAGTGAGTTCTTATTCTGAGAAATGTGAGAAGCCACATTGCAGTTCTTTTCAATTACATATACGTTCTGCTTCCTCAGAAATTACTTGGAAATTGTTGATATAAAAGTTTCATATGCAGCGTTTCATATGCAACGACCCAATAAAAGTCGCTTCCTCGATCGCTCCGACTGCGTAAAACAAAAGGAGGAACGTCTATAAATTACCTTTGCACTTTTACAATATTCATAGATAGAAAATATTCGCTTGTAGACATTTGCATATGCTTAAATACGTAAATGTGATCTAAATCAGCTTTTTGCCGAGCTTCGGGCGATTATACCGAGCAATTTTTCCACGCGCGTTGTAACGGACGAATAAAGCGACACGAAAAATCGGAATGAAAATTAATAATGTCGCGAACCAATGTGACATTACGCGGACGCAAATCCGGCGACTGGATGTCTCGTACATCCGCGCGCCATTTACGCAAATGCGTACACACGAAATGCCATTACGCATTCGACGATAACGCATGTCACTCGCAACCGGCAGCACTTTACTAATGTTGACTCTGTACATGAAAAACGTAAACTACGTGCGGTTACCTTTAAATAGATTTTCGCGTTACGCGGCGGTTTTTATTCATCTTTGAGAAATAACCAAGTTTCTACAGAAATAGCTTCTGATGAAGAGATCCTAAGGAGATGTCAATTAAAAATATAACAAATCGATTTACAAAGTCGAATCATTTTACATTTTATACTCAGCGTTAGCCTTTCCATTTCGTGACATTTTCCGTTCAATTTCCAGTTAAAAGGTAACTCGGTGAGCTGTATTAAAACTGTCGTCAATTGTAAGCACGTGACATTAAAAGGCATTCTAAGTGGCATTAAATTTAATTAGAAACGTTTCAGCGATGCGGCGAACTTGGGGAAGACCTGTAACATCGTGCAAAAAGAAAAAAAAAAAAAAGTCGGAGAATGAGAGAGAGTAAACGGAGCTTGATTTATAACGTGATGCTAAACGACGTCATGTTTGCGGCATAAATACAACAAACTGGATAAGCACGGTCAACCGCGTATGTACGTATCGAAAATAATTCATCGGCCAGCTACGTGACGAATGATGAAAGCGCAATGCGTGTAATTAGCAAATACATCGCGTAAGTATCAGCCGAACTGCAGCGCGCGCTCGTTCGCCGAACACATAGCCGAAACGGACGCGTCGACAAATAATTACGTCCCCCTCGTGGTCCCCCTCGAAACCCTGCCTCGAGTTACACAAAAGCGCGCGATTGCGCGCCCGGAGTGATCTGCCTAATTATAATTCGCAATTATGTGGTGCGCTCGGCTGAATTTGGAATCTCTACCACGCCCAACCACGTTCGACGTATTTTAGCGGAAAGAGCTCTTGCCGCTCGTAATATAGGACGCGTTAAATCAAGTTTACGCGTTTCATCGCCCGGCGATATAGCGCAAGTGTATCGCGAAGGTACGTCTCCCTGTAGGAAGCCGAAAATTCCTACACTTTCAACGGGAATTTCGTTCACCCGGAGTTAAATTTAATTCACTATAAATACTATTGTAGCGATGATGCGATTTACATCGTAATTACACCCTCGGTAGCGCTCGCACTCTGGCAAGGAATTTCAGATGCACCGCGTATTTTATAGTACTATTATTATACTAATAATAATGTTATGCAAAAAAAAATACAAGAAAAATATCAAAGATTAAACATTCTCTCTTAAAATAAAATATTAAAAAATTCTAAAGCTTGTTTGCTATAATCATACAAAGTGCGTTATTTTGTAAAAATTTAAATACATTTTTAAGTAACTTTTTTTTATCTCTAATTGCTTTTATTGCTTTACAATTAACAAATTCTTCGGATAATACTTGTCGTTTTCCTCATTACATTCTAATTTTTTTCATTCATTTAATTTTTTCATTTAATTTTTTACATTCTAATTTAATTCGAAACGTTTCTTCTTTCGCATCTTGAAACAGAGAAGCAGTACATTTGGTGTGGACTTTGCTGAGAAAGTCAGCTGTGTGAACTAACGATGCGACTCGACATATATCGTACATATACGCTCGTCAAGTTCGCGTGCAGCATCGCAAACATCGCGCCAGCGAAACTGCCTGCATTTTTCGCGTGCGTGCTTTTATCTCCCGTATTTTTGTTGTCGATCGTTGCCGGGAGAAATATTTCCGGAAAGCGGAAAGAACACTGTCGATGTTTGGTCATACAATATCAAGCGCAATAGGACGTAATCTTCGTGTATAGGCTTTCCGCGCGTTTATGTTTTCTGCGACGCCTGAAGGAAATTTCAACGCAAGGATCATGACAACGTATAAATACCATAAAAAATACGTTGCTTTTCGCAGATGTACATGTTCGCAGATGTACATGTTAACGACGTAAAGCAGCGCGAAATATTATAAACCGTGCTGCAAATTGCAAAGCAACGTACGTGGTGGATGATATTTTATTTTAATTCTAAATCAGTATTACGCAAGAATAATAAATTCATAAATTGTCCCTTCTAAGACAACAATTTTATCGAATTCTGAAAAATCACTTATACACTAAGATTTTTCTTTTTTTCTTGACATTTCGATATCATAAACGTCATTAATTTGAAACGCAAATGTTTCAATGATTTCACGTTCGAGATAACGTTCGATTCCACTCCGATTGCGGTACACGCGATGCGTCTCCGTTCCGAATGAATTCGCAATTAAATCGTAGAACGAACTCTCTCGAAATTCACGTTGGTTACTCGCACTTTTTTTCCGGCTGCCGCGTCGACCGCTGGTCAACCTCGCCCCGCCTCGTCGCGATACCAATTGTTCTCCGGAGGACAATTAATGCTGCGCATTGCCGTGGAATCGTTAACGCGATTACTAAAGCGTCTATGCTTCGCGAAGCGCAGGTAAATTTCGGGATGTACGTGTATTAGTAGAGTCACTAGTCATCAGCGCGTAATCAATTTCTCTGGCGCGACAATGGCCGAAACGTAATTAATCGCTGGAAATTTCAAGGGAATTTGCCTCCTCGCGAAGCTATTATCTCCTTCTCCTTCTTAACACCGTCAACCAATGATGACTCACTGCAAAGCATAATACGTCCTTCGAGTGTAATTAACCGCCTAATCACGAGTTATGGCGCTCTCCTCGTATTCGTGATCAAGTTTCGCTCGCGAAACTTCGCATCGCTCTAATATCTTTGTCGATTATATAAACAGCGTTTATTATTATCACTATCAACAAGTGACAATACCGTTTACTTAAATAACATTTTTACTAAACTTTTTAATAACACGGAATTAACATTAATGTATGTCACTTGTATTGTATTGTATATTTATTTAATTGTGCAATTATATGAAATTATATAAAATACTTTTTTATTTTTTTACAAGCGAGAAAAATATTTTTTTCCTCTTTAGATTTCCAATCAGAAATTATGTCGCGTTTTTTTTAAGTTTTTAAGATAATCTAAGGATGCCGACTAATTTATGATATATTGTGCGTGGGGAGCATCTGAAATTTGCACTGAAATATCGAATTTGCACGGCGCACGATACGTTGCGGCATACCGCCTTGAATAACAGTAAACGCGTGACGGTCGATGAATACAAATCGAATGAGCTATCGCGACGTGGCATTGCACTTTCGAGACATCTCCTCTTCTTTCCACGCTGCTGCGCGCACGTTTCTTTGCGAGCGGACCTTAAAATTGATAAAATACGACGTTAAGCATATACATGACTGCTCCATCATGTTTGCTCCGTGTCACCTTGCATATGTAAACTACATCGTGCACGATCTGAATTGTGCACCGATATAACTTTCTTGCGTAACACGACGATATTACTTGCATACGTTAAGGAAAAAAAAAAAAAAAAAATAAACAATTATTTCAAAAGAAGTTTCGAAATAAAATAGCAGTCATGGTCAGAAATTAACATAAGGATTTTAAATATGGACTTTATTTTAACAAAGATTTCTTTTTAGATAATTTCACTAAGGGGAAAAAGCATGGCAAAATGTTTGCGATTTTCAATCAGACCTTACCTTCTAAATAATTCGTCATTTATTTCAAATAGTTATATAAGCTTTTCATGATAATTTAATAAGTTTTTTCATAATAATAAATTATCGATTTCATTTGTGTAAATAATTCCGTCGTATTTTTTATAATCAAATCACGCATATACATGAAAGCGCTCAGAAATTTCATAATATTATTTTCGAAAATATAAGAAACGGAGAATAGAATAGATTTATTTATTTTATTTTATTCATTTTTTATGCGCGTTAGAACGGCTGACAGATTTTCAATGTCGGGATCTTTTCGATTCCCAAAAATAAATCTCATATAACAATTCTCTAAAAATCTACAAATATTTTAAAGTTAAAAATAGGAATCAAATTTCGACTTGGGTTTTTTTTTTCATTTAAAAGATGCTCGATTCTCGCTGGGAGCTCTCCCTGTGCGACCCATCAGTGTCTGCTGTGTTCGGTGCAATGCAACCGATGAAAGACCAAATGCCGTGGAATCGTATCGCAGGCGTGTACGCAACGTAGACTGTAAGTCCTCGCTGCGGTAAATGGCGAGTCGCGCAATACGCCGCGAAACGTGATTACGCGGCGATAAGATATTTTATATCGCGATGCGCGTGAGAATATGTAACCGACGGTGTACAACACCGGCATGAAGTTCCGCCGCGGAAGTTTGCTTCGCGCGGAAGTTTTGAGATGGAGGAACAAGCGGCACGACAAGACGTGCCGGTCGAGAAAATATCGTAGAGAGGAAAGAACAGACAAACAAACGTAAGTAAGTGTAAAACTTATCCAAACGGATATATGCGATATGAGATATCAAATGACGTAAATCAACCCACCATGGTCGACGACTGGTTGACCCACAGGTGAAAGGTGTTCTTCCGAGCCTCGTTCGTGGAGACGCGATTACGTCTCTTTTCCCCTCTCTCTCTCTCTCTCTCTTTTTCTCCTTATAGCTCAATTACAATAATTATTATTATTAACAATAATATATAATAACAGACTACAATTCTTCCTTTCAACATCTCTTCACGTAACCTTCATGGACGCTCGAGCGAATAAAAATTAGTATTCCGCATTGACAACTGCAAATTCAGGATTGAATTTCACAGAGTTGCTTTCAGCGTTGCTTTTCAGAGAGGACTCTCTGCCAAGCGACATTTGATAATAACTAAACGTGCATCCGTTCGATGTTTATTACGAGTTTACAATTGTATAATTATTCGCACGTGCGTACCGAGAACACATTATGCCTGAGGTGTTACATAAAGAAAGCATCGAAAGAATCGATTGCTTTTTTTTTCATTCTGCCGTCTTTCATTACCGCGAGGCTTCACATATTACGTAACCGGCGTATTACGGAAAACTACGCCGACATTGTTTAATCGTTTCTGTCGGACGACACTTTTACGACGCGTTTAAACACCGCCGTTTATAAACGCGTTAAATAAACGCGCTTTTTTACCGGATTCCACCGTGCATCTTGTGGGAGTGTTATTAACGTCGCAAAATGCCGCCGCGAAAATCTCATTACGCCACGTTGATTGTTTCGTTATGAATTTCACCCGATTTCGCGTTTATCTTTACGTTCGATATAAATTCGCAAGTACGAACGCATGGACCGAAAATTGGGTACCGTCCGGAAGAAAAAAGACGCTTTTCACACGCGTTGAACTTTGCCATGTTCGTACCAAATATGCGGTGTTTCCTCGCGTTCGTCATTATTGTCGCGTCATACATTTCTCTCCCGAGAACTCCGCATGATACGCAACGGCGTTATCTCGCACCAAGAACGAACAGGCTGAATCGTTCGTAATTACACGCTCGCCCGGCCTTTTTCGACAGACGGAAAATACAATTTTCCTCCCGCAGTGAATGCTAATTGGAAGCCGGAAATGAAATTCTTCGTGGGATTCGCCCGATGCGCTTAATTGCGCCAATTCGCGATGAGGCGCAAGAGGGATAAAGAGAGAAAGAGAGTGGAGGAGTGGGGAAGAGAGAGAGAGAGAGAGAGAGAGAGAGAGAGAGAACGCAGAGGGGGAGTGAGGGGAGAGTTGCAAGAGGTGAGTCCGTGGCACGGAAAATTGGGTTACAGCGGTTTCGAACCGATCTACTCCCGTGCGAGTGCTCATTATCCAACATTATCCCGGTCGATCTGTACCAGTAACTGTATCTGTACCTGTACCCGCCACGGGGATATTCACCGCACGCGCGGCACAATGACAGATCGCGCAGTCGATTGCCTTTCGCGACTGTGAAGACTCTGCAATTTATTTAAGCGCGGTAAGCGCGCGCCGCATCGTCGTCCGACACGAGATTTCGACTGCTAACTGTCCAGAGGCACGACTGGTGCAGCTAGTCACATACGGTGATAGCCTACTAATAATGACAGGAGTACCGGCAGTAGTCTCCATCCCGCGCTTAAGCGAATCACTATGCTCAAGCGCTAGAAAGGAATAATAATTACCTAATATTACGAGGTATTAAATCAAAATCAAGTCTGTAGAATCAAGCGTGAAAGGTATAAATATAGAGAGCGTTGCGAGACGCAGAGGAGAAGAAATATATGCAGTTTTCCATGATGGACACTTTTACGTGTATATTGCGAAAGTAAATTAGTCAATAATATTAAAGCCAATTCCTCGTACGTCAGGCGATATCCAGGCGCGATATTATCGATTCGATAGCCGTACATGCGGGACGCGGCAAATTGTACTTTCGTAATTACGGACATACAAATTGCGTTACGCCCTATCAGCCGCCGCCCCCGATAAGCTATCGTTGCTGTGCGACCGATTAGCACAATTTCAGAAATATCAGAGTCATTCTGGCACACACGTGATGCTGTTTTGGCCGATGCACCGAAGAGCGAAAGCGCTCATTGTACCTGCACGATCGCGTTATGCACCTCAACAAAACGCTATAATGCGCAAATTACTCTGAATGTGGGGAATTCCGCTCAGTTAGAGATCTGATCGTTTCTCCGACGAAATTATTCTGATTCTATTCCGCCCGGTCAATCGAAATTAGATTAGAAATAAAATTTTGTATATTGTTTATATCCTCGACACTAGACTCGCCAAAGTCTTTTAATTATCTACTAATTTATTAATATTATAGTATATAGTATAACTAAATTTATTAAAAAAGTTATGCAATTTGATATCTACTCAATTTAATTATCGATTTTATTATCGATATTCTACAGAAGCTTTTTGATTTAATATTGATCGAATAATTATCGGTTTTTTTATTAATAAAATAACAACTCTAGTTCTAGTTGTTTAATATTAATATTTAATAAGATGTTACGAGAGAGATTGCCATTTCTCTAACTGTAACAGAGATTACTAATGCGCAATTGAGTTTAATGTTTCCTAAGAAGCATTCAATCTTATTCGTAACGTTAATTACTACGATAGTTTCGCTCAGTAATTAATTTAATCGCTTCGTCATTTTCAATGTACTTGGTAAGTATATGGCGTGGGTAGCGATACCAATATATCTCTAGCCGCAAATCGAGCGAATATTGCTGCGAATACCGCTATCCATGGTTGTTTGCGAAGAAAAAGACGTTGCTCAATGTTCTCCGTTCGCTCGCTTGTGAAAGCGAATCGTGGCGACACCGTGATATTACATCCTTTGACATAATTAGCAACTTGTCATTAATTCTCGCGCGTTCTACGGAAAACGATTGTTCCTACGGAAATAACGAAGCGAACGACTTGACTTTTCCCGCGCGAACATTTCGTCCGTTCGACAAAAAACTGCGCGAGTATGAGATTCGATCAAGTACAATTTTCCATTGTTCATTAAAAACCTGAGTAACCTGAGTAATAAAAATGAAATTTATTTAGGGAATGGAACTTTACAAATAAACGGGGGAATGTTAGAGACGCGAAATGCGCGCGATCTAATTGGATTTATCGCCTTCCACAGTGATCTCGTTCTGACAGAAAGATACGTAGCAGAAATCGCGGAGGTAAGTGCTTGTCATGTAACGGTGAAATATCGTCTGAAACGGCCTTTAGCTCGGCAATAATCGGCGGAGTACAGTAAGAAGGTAGACGGTCGACTTGACGTCGATTTATCGTCGGTTAACCGGTATATATATATATATATATATATATATATATATATATATATATACTCGGTCGTCTAATATTTTTTTCACATTCGGACGTCTAAGGCTCCCCGCGGGCACATCTTCGCTCTCTAACGTAGAATCCCAAATCCGACTGGTGCTACGATGCTGCGTTACGAACGTTACGAATTTCGAGGTAACGCGATCTCCGCGATCGCGAATGCGACGATAATAAACAGTCGCGCGCGACAGTTAAACGCGTGAACGCGATATAACATTTACGTAACCTCGTTTCTCCGTGTCGTCTTATCCTTGATACCGGCAGTGTATTCTCTCTGTGACATGTGTCGCGGTCGTCATATCTCATTTCACGATCCGCCGACATCAAACGGCGTACTTTTTATTACATTATTCTTCTTACGCAGCGTCTCGAGAATTTTTGCGCTCGAAACAGAAACGTATGCGTATTTTCGTTGCGCGTTTGTGCAAGCGGCCGCGAGTGTGATTGCTGAGTACTACTAAATGTTATTTGCGAATATATGAAGATATTCAAACATCCGTGCGAAAGATAAAAATCGCGGAAGCGGCCGCACGTTTCGCGGAAAATATGCACAGCGAGAATATGAACCAGGATTCTCCTCATGTGCATTTCAGATCTCGTCATTGTTGTTTATATATGTCAAAAAGAAAAAAAGGATAAAAAAATCGATTGCCTCACGATATTTCACTTTTCCGTACCTCGCGACATCGCGTCTCGGAATCAAATTTTCGTAAATATGCAACTGGAGCGGCGGTGACTGGCAACATCCAACTCCGCCTCTGCCTGCGCGCTTATTGGCCTCCACTCGAATTTCCCCGGATGCCGCGAATTCGTCTCCTCGTCTCCTTTTATTTGCATACACATCGTCGCAATCTCTCGTGCGTTTGCACGACGTCGCCGTTACGTGTCTCGCGCGTGCATCTCCACGATATACGAGATATATATTCTCCATCGAGTTTCCGTCGGAGCGATCGGAAATTATTTCGTCACGTCATTGCGCGCCATCAAATATATTTTGCTGGCTGACAAATAATCGCCGAAACAATTCCGGCAGAGACGAGTAGTTCGCCGCGACTAAAAAATTGTCTTCCCACAGCGAAACACCGCGTACGACAAGAACGGCGAAAGTCATTAATAGTCGCTATCACGTTGCCGCGTCGGCGGACTCTCTAATCAGCTTCGGACCGAGTTAGTTACTTCGCCGAAGTCTGTAATCAACGCCAGCGACCGCCGGCATTAAGCAGGCACCGTCAGTACTCTCCAAAAGTAATAATTGCGGCATTCCGCGGTGGTTGAATATGCAAAGGCTGTGCGGATTTTGTATACATAAAAGCGCATGAGTAATTCCGCGGCATCCTGCCGGCATGCTCGCGAAGAGGAGAAAATGTTATTTTCACGAAATGAGTAAACGATGCGAGTAAGCACTCGTTCAAAGATGATTTAGATAGTTTTAAGTAAGCTTAGTAGAATCTCGCAAAAGTTCCTCAACTCACATATGACTACTTGCTGTTTTAACTTTAAAACTGGCATATTCATCGCATAACATGATTTTTCTCGGAGAGAAACGATTTTAATGTATATTTGCATTTTTCCCAAATCTTTCCCTAATTTCTTTTTAAATTTAGTTTCCGCAAGTTCTAAAACGGAAACTGAGTGAAATGTTTTCATATTAAAAAATATATGTGGCAATATAGTTAAAATTTTGTTAAAATTTTTATAAATTTTCATCTGTATATCATATTAACAAGATAGTTACTTAAAATTCAATCTCTTAGATTATCATAAAAGATACAAAGAGAAAAGTTCAAGATAAACTAAAATTCAATGTAGCGTTCATAATTTCGGGCAGTTCCAAAATGTCGTCAAGACACTTTGTCCAAGTTACTTTGCTTTTCCGAGTGCGGTCACACGATAGCGCATGTAATTTCCCATAGAGATTAACATGCAAAACTACACTCACTAAGCACCGCGTTGCCTAGATAAACAGATACATACATTAAAATGCTAATTATTTCAGGAGCGTGTCGGGAGCGCGATGATAAAAGTAACAAACCTACCCGGCCAGGCCGACCCTCATTAGAACGCGATCCGCGATGACCCGCTTTGCTCGCTTGTCTTAAATGCTGATTTCCGTTTTTTGTATGTTGTTTCCGAATTTTTTAATGTTTCCGAACTTTAAAAAGAAAGATGGTTCGGCAAACTTGTTATTTTCACAAACGACCCTTTATGACTTCAATAAATAATCTCATTATATATTGTATCGCATTTAATATCTTCGACAAAAATGTAGAATTAATTCACATCTCAGCGTTAAATTTAGCATTAAAAAATCAGATATGTAAACAATATGAATGATATTATAATAAGAAAAACATTTTAAAAAATTAATTAACAGAGACTTCCAACTCTGAATTATAAAAGTAATATTATCTTAGGAATATATGTCTTAACTATTTCTGGGCTTAAGTATTTCTGGTTTATCAGTCCAAGATTATAAAAATGTAGTTTAGGTGCTTGTAAGTTAAAGGTTAATAAGCACATTGCGTGCCTTATAATTATTATGTTGCTCATTATCTCGGTGAGCCGGTTTGTTTTGTACAACGGTGTTGAAATTATTAGCGAATCTCGTACTTTCAACATATAATTCAATTATCGGCACGGTAAATAGTGAACACGTGCGCACACATTTGCGGATTCATTCGCCGTAACCGGTGACCCCAGCCCGCTAAATTATGATATCCGCGCGACCATTCAGCAACCACGTCCGCCGATGTTAGAAAGTGCGCACGGTAATCCGAAAGAAACCGAGTGACCTCCTTTGATAATGGACAGATAAATTTCTGATAATCCGCACGATACGTGAGACCACGAGAAATAATCGAGGCTTTGTTCACACAGCGATCGATATTAAGGTTCAAATTTTCTTGTACTTTTCACAATTGCGTTACATTTGATTAAATTATTAATAATTACTATGTAAATTTAACAAATTTTTTTCTTTTCACCGTACAAACAGTACCGTACATATATACTTTTAATTATAATTTAAATAAATAAAATAGCAAGTAAAAATTTATTTCATCTAGATTTTATTTTTCATTATGTATAAGCGAGCTTTAGAAAAACTCCGGGAAAAAAATCAAAGATTGAATTTTTCAAGAATTTCATATGTAACTGAATAATTAAATGTATATAAACAATAAACAGTTTCTACAAACTCTCCAGAAGTTTATTTAATTTTTTTTCTTTGTAGAATTAAAATGCGCCTAACAAGATAAAAAAGCCATTCGACTTGAGATCCCAGTGGGTCCCAGATACGGCCATAAAGTTCATCAGTCCTCTTAAAATGTTCACTCTCGTTTACCGAATGGAACGGAGTGGATCGCACAGTGTGTACGCAGATTAACGAACCATGTCAGGCTTCCTTCCGCCTCGTGGGGTCGCTTAAGAAGCTGTTTGCGTGTACTCGGACCGATAGCTTCTTACGGGATGATGACGGAGAGAGAGCAACGAAGACAGAAAGAGAGAGAGAGAGAGAGAGAGAGAGAGGGGGGAGGGCGAGGAGGGAGAGAGTCCAAATAGTGCATTAATTCAAACCAAACATAATTATCCATGTAAACGATCGAGAAACCGTATCCATACCGTAAATATACCATATTTGCTAGCTTTCTTCCTTCACAGTCCATCTTTCACTATCATTTTTTTTTTCGGTTTTACCGACGAATTACGTTTTGAAATATATTAATAAATAAGAAGGATAATCTTATCTTCTGCAATGAATTATATTTGTTATCAACGCGGAGTATGCAATCCGATTTAATTAAAATTATATATTTCTATCATGAACATACTTGGATAAAATGGAAAATTTAAAGAAAGAAAGTTTCTCAACTAGAAATATTAGAATTTTCCAAATGTTTAAGATAAGAAATTTATAATAAAATAATCCAACGTGAATAAATATATATTCACAACACGACAAAAACGCATAATGTTCGTAATTAATTACAAATATCATACATAAAAAGAATCTTTCGGGCTTGCAGCTATTTTGTCATACTCTGTGAGTTTGTCACGTAGTTTCGAGATCGAAACAAATTTCTTCAAAAAGTCAGAGATCCGAATCGTAAATAGCGCCTTGGCGATTTCACGGCAAATCGGCGTGGCACGATGAACGAGACAACTCCGTTATAGCACAACAAAGTTGTCTCGTTATTTTGCGCCCGGACATTCGGTTCGTTTGGGTTTTGCTATCGACCACTGTATCGCAACAATGAGAGAGAAGAAACAGAACGGCGCGGCACCGCTGGCAATTATCGCACCGAGTGCAAACTCATTAGTGCGCTTTAAAGGTGGCCGTTACGCCTTCGCGGAAGCACGGCGAGCGGCAAGAAGAAATGGAAACATATTTGCCGCGATAACGATGCCGCTTGCAAATCTCCTCTCGCGAGCGACAGAAGGGATGGAGCGAGGCGTGGGACGCGGGGGGTGGACTGGTTATTAATGCCAGAAATAAAATATACGACTTCGTTTGTGTACCGCGTAGCGACTGGATCGCGCGACACCGCGGCGGCGCGTTACTCGATGCATCGGGAGAGAATTAATTACACAACGTCACAGTGACAAATAATTAATTTGTCCACGAAGATGGACGGTTTACTCCTCGCGCGGGGACTTAGTTTTCGCTAATTAATACAACTTGTTATGTACATTTATTCCGCATGATTGGGCCTGTAGAGAATACTCGCGCAGCGACGTTTCCACCGCGACGTTTCTTAATTGACGTTCGGAATGTACATTGCAAAAAAGTAAATTTAACAAAAGGAAAAATCGAATAATTGGATCTATCATGGATATCATGAGAAAAAAGAGATAGTTAAACAAGTAAATAATTGTAGAAGAGAGAGATGTATATAATATAGAACATGTACAATAAATTATATACTTGGCTAAAGGCAAAAGGTAAATATTATAATCACTTTTCTTATCAATATCTTCCCAGTATCATTATTTTCCTCATATTTTTAATTCAATATCCAGTTCTTTTCCATTCCGAAAATTCCGAAGAATAACAATCCTAGTTTATTCGTTGAGAAATATGCAATTGAGTGCTACGACAATTTCGTTATTTTTCAAACGTGTACCTATGCGGATTGAAAAAGAATTGAGAGAAATGCGAAACGATGCGCATCGCGACGCGCAAGTGTAACCATCTCCACGAATTGTGTGCGAATTTAAAGATAAAAAGAAGGAGAACATATGATCTCGCGATCCCGTACGAGCCGGCTCGACGCGGTTGTTCTCGCAAATATTTGCGCACCGGCGACAACGAGCAACAATTTTACCGGGACTCTCGCGTGTTAATTCGTAACCATGGTAGACGACGTCACGAAATCAGGCAACGAAGGGGGATGGCGGTCGAACGGGCGTCAACAGAGTCCACCTTCGTCGCTCTCGTCGATATTATTTGTTAGGCGTAATTTGCACGAATGGGCGCGAATGGCGATGGCATACGTGCATTCGCAATTATTCTGAACCGCAATGTGCTCGCAACGTGGCATCCTATATTGGCGTATCGAGTTAACGCGCTTGAACGAAGGCGAAACTGCGAATAGCTGCCTGCGAAGAGCTACTAAAAAACATACGCGGGAGAGGACCAGTTTGACGATCGCACGAACAAGACGACTAGCATACCTGCGAGAACCGACACTGGCAATTCGTAAAACCGTAAAGTAACCGTCATCGATCGCGAGAGACCGGTGAATCGCGTTTACGTTTGAAATTCACTCAAAGGCAAATTGGAATCCCGTTGAAATGTGTACAGAGAAGACGCAAGATCGCCGGAATCGCTCGGGTAGTCTTCCTCCGTCTCATCCTCTTTTTCCTCATCCCCCTTTCCGCGAACTTTGTTTTTCCCCGGCTCGAACGTTTTCCTCACGACTCGTTTGATATCGCATTTTCCGACAAAGTCCTCTCCCCTCTCGCTCAAATCTGTACCCGCTATCTCTCGATCTTCTCTCGTACCTCTCTCGCGCGTTTCTATTACTCAGTAAATTGGTTCTCGAGTACGCGTCCCGTCCTTCGTTCGTTGAAAAGCCCGCGGCGGATAAGAAGCGAAAGGCGAAAGTATGCGGTGGTGAGGAACCCCGATGAGGATAGACGAGGGTGGAGGGAAGAGAGAGGAAAGAAGGGGCCAAGAAGGCGGTCGTCTCTCTTTACTTTTCGCACGAATTCAATTTCCAGCGGTTTTTGCTTAATTGCGAATGCAGCCGGTAAAAGGAGAAGGTAGGCGCGGCGACTTCGCTCGCGGCCGCTGCCACCTCTCAGGAATGCTTAGAATGCAAAATTTTGTTTACAAAGACATCACGCGCAGTAACAGCGAAGCTGCTCACTCTGTGAGCGATTATGTGAATACACGTATATATATATATATATATATATATATATATATATATGCATATGTCGTTCATTATCGCAACAAACAGAATAAACGAAATCGTCAGAATATACTTGCTTCAAGTAAATTATGCTTCGAGTCTCGTGTTCCCGACCTGATTAATCCATTCTGCGTTTTTAATTTTGTAGATTAATCCATCTCCACGAAACGTCGTTCGCATGGCCATTCCGAAGCACAATATTTTTTTCCCTCGTTTGTAGGGACATTTTTCATCGCGCCCTCGCGATTCTCCCAAACGAAATGTTTGCACGACAAGCACGTATGAGACTATTGGACTGTCTCCTTTTTTTTGCACAAAATGTTTTTTATCGTTTGATAAAAAACATTTTGTGCAAACACGCACGCGCGGAGAGTCAAGAGTGTACATGTATGCTCGCCTTGACACACTACTGCTCTGATTTGCAGTACAGTCATGCACGGCCCAGCCTCCATCAGTCGGCTGATGATAAAAATTGAGACTAGGTCACGGTGGTCTAATTATCGTGTGGCGTTACGCGTGCGGCGAATAAACGGAAAGAGCGTTTACGAAAAGTTATTACGCGCTTTCGGCCCAAATTTTCAATTTTGACTCGAGATAATTCTCGTTTAATTTTTGCAATTTATATGCATTCACAGAGATTTGTTCATTGAAAGAGAATCTGATCGAGCATGTTAGTGTGTAATTATGCAAATGAAAACTGTTATATATATATATACGGGATAATCAATATCCCGTTGATATGATTAATGATTACAAACTCTGATGTTTGAAAATAATTAGTAGATTTCTCATCAAAATTGAAATATCCATCGGATTTGTAAAGATAATTTGTGATCAAATGCATCAAAATTCCAAAATATATCATACGGAATATCTTCAAATGATGGATTGAACTGGGAATCGTCGGAACACTATTCCCTGGCGAGTAAATGCAGCGTTTCTCTAAAATTATGACGACGTCGCGCGCATAAAAAGACCGGTCCCAAATGGATATTATGCAACTGCAATGCTTCGCAGCATTTTAATGAGATGTAAACTTCTTTCTTCTTTAAATCAATCTTAACTTCAAAACATTACATTTACTATATACGTTGCTTTTTCGATATTAAATAATTTTTAATTAAGATCTATTGCTGTCCGCACAATTTCACAAATGAGAAAAAGATAATTAACGATACGTAAAACATACCGAAGGCCGAGCTATCTAATTTTACATTGTTACGTTTCGAGGTCTTACTTTTTGTTTCATGAAGGTTGTTTCCGCGTTTCTATTATTTGTCACGTTTTTATAATATTGCAAAGAAAAAAATTGCTTAAATTAGCTAAAAATGTTAAATGTAACTTGTAACTGATAAAAATGCTAAATATTGTAATTGTAATTGATAAATGTAAATTCTTTTATGTGATTATAAGCAATAAAATGTCATCAAAGACATTTAAAAATTGGATTAAAATTCACGTGGACATTTTCATTTCTTTCTTATTTGCCTTTGAACAAGATGAATAAAATAACTTGAGTAACGTTTGACCGATTTAAAAAAAAAAAATTAAAAACTTATAAAATTTATAAAAACTGTGAATTGCCTCATAATTATAATCGTATCTTTCCTTTGAATGTTCAATTTACCAAGCTAAGAGATAGGAACAAAATTCGAACTCTTTCTAAATATTAAAAACAATGATGCCTTCATAAAAATCACAATCACTATTTTCGCAAAAAGAGAAATCTAAAGATGACTATAGTAATGACAACGATAATGACGATGATGACGAGTATAGTAACAATGACGACAACAACGGTAATGGCGACGACGATAGTGGTGATTATTCAGCAATGCTGACAATAAAGTGACGGGGTGTAGTAACTCCAGTGAGAGCGTTGATTTTGCGAAAGCCTCTTGCGCGCAAAACTATTGGACCGCCTTCCCGATCTTTGTCGCAATATCTCGCTACTGCGAAATCCCATTCGTCTTTCCTTCTACATCATTTGCATTCTACATCATTTGCCACGAAATTAAATCTTTCCAAATTCGTGTTCAAATCTCCTCACAAAATGGCGCGATGAAGCAAAATATCGTGAGAAATTTCGTGCTCAAATACAGACTAATTGCATTTAATTAGAAAAATTGCGTTTACACAATTTCTCACTTATTTTTATTTTTTTCTCATTTATTTGATATAAATTTTTACAACTTATGTAAAATATGTAATATTATATATTCTTCTAGCTGTTTCCAAATAAAATTTTTTACAAAAAATGTGATATAAAATGTTTCAATGTTTCAAAAACGATTTTTTTCTGGAATATATGATTTGAATATTAATAAACGTTAATATTTTAGTTATTATTTTGTGTTATAATTTTTTTTGGTATTCACTGTTTTGCTACAATTTCAAATTCCAAGGTTCAAATTCTCGTTATCATTTACAATTCCAAGGAATATCGACAGTTTGCTTTGAACAATCCTCACAGAGAACTTTCCATTCGGTTAAGAGGGGAATCTCAACAAGCGACGTGTGCTAAATGGATTTAACGGAGTACCCGGCCGTGCAATGTGACATTGATAATTTGCTACGAAAACCGAGCGTGGACGAGAAAACGTAAGACAATAGGATCGGTTGGCATCGTATCCTTCCTGTTTCCGTAATGCTTTACACTCTCTAGTTACATAATCAAATCCTTTGATTCGTCACATTGATTCGGGTCATTAACGTTTATTACTACACAATGCAATAATAAGTAGAGCTTAATCGAATCTATAGATTTATTATGAAATCTAATTTAATCAACTTTATAACATTCACGATAATTTTCCATTTTTGTTAATCCATTATATTAATATACAGATATTTATATCGTTATAAATTTAAGCAATTGTTTTTTATCAAATTTAAAGATTTTACTTTTATAAAAAATAGAGGTACAGCTCGTAAATCTTTCTCAGTACCCAAATTGATCTCTCTCGCCCGTGCAACGAAACGTAGATGTTAGTGTTTAAACGAAGTTGTTTGGTCCCATCAGAGACTGTTACGTGAATCCTTCCTTTCTTCCTAGTAACAGAAAATATTTTGTCGTTGGCAGTACAATGCGAACTTAGTAGATCGATATCATTTATCCATTGGCTTGGAAAAGGACATTTCGTCTTCTTTTTATCAGAAATTAAGTTTTGAGTGTATTTATCGACCTTCCTCCAGTTTCTATTGATATATCGCTGATGGCTCGACTTGATTCGCATCATTTGGAAAACTCGATAATAGAATTATTTGATTTCACGAGTGAAATTTATTTTCATTCGCAAATATAAAACTTTGAGTGCTGCAGTTTTGTATAATCTCAACTATTACAATTCCGAGATTACAGAAATATAAGTAGAATCTTCTTTTTCTGAAATTCCAATAATTATAGATAGAAATTCTTCTGTGACAAAAATTGCACAATCCCATATCGGAAATCGAGTCTCGTTTACGCAAAACGTGGCGAAACTGTCGCAGACCTGGTACCACGAAAAATGTCGATAAAGCCTGTCACATGGCGCTTACGCAACCCATGGCAAAATCCTTGTAAACCTGGCGCGGTCAAAACGTCCGTAAATCTTGCACAACCGCGTACGATCAGCTCCGACACACCGTCGACCATTTGCTATTCACTTGGCAAAATAAGCGTTGTACAGGCGTTATTGTTTTGGACCCGCATGCGGGACTCGAGCTGGCGTGCATACGTTACTCCGAACGCGCATAATTCAATGTCATTTAATCAAAGAATGTAAAAATTTAGAAAATTGTGTTTCGAAAGGCAATAGTAAATTTGTAAATTTATAAATTGCAAATTTGTTCGCAAAAACAGTCAATAGCCAATGAGTAAAATTGTAAAAAAACAATGAATGAATATATAACGAATAAAATAATAAATACACATATAAATAAATACGCATATAAAAGCATTTTGAAATAAAAAGCATTTTAAAATTAAAATTTTTAATTATCCAAAATCTGTTTCTCATTTATAAAATAAAGATATAATATATATATATAAAATTTATACTATAAATAAATTTTTCAATTAAAAATAATTAATAAATTTTTGTGTGTTTTAAAAATATTTCTTCGTAGATCTTTTTTCGTATAGAGTTTATTATTAAGAGTTGTAATTGCAAGAATGTTGGATGCTCCGATGAATTGATCGACGCACCAGATGGAATCATCACCGGGAAATACAAATCAACCGTAAGATAAAGTGGCATCGTCGTCGCGTTTGACGTATGGCTGTGCTGTCCCTATTTGCGAAGCGTCACCATAAGCTAGAACATTGTCGGAATCGCGAAGAACAGTTGGGATTTGATGACCGGCCAACCGGCGCTGCCGCAATCTGTGTGCTCTCGCTAATTGCGTAACGGTTGGCACAATCGGTGCTCCGGTACACGGACGATACACATCGAGCACGTGCTCACCTGCGACGGCAGCTAACACTCGAGAAACTGTTGAAATTTTCCGCGCATGCAACTGGCCGACGACTGGTTCACGGGCTGACGTTTGGGCTTTATTCTGAGAAATGCGACTTTTGTAGCGACTAATTAACTTCTATGAGATGATTAATGGCACGATAACGTCGTTTGTTCGCGATACTCACTACGATCTAATTTACGATTAACTTTATTGTAAGTTTGTACGAATTTGCCTATTCGAAAGAGAGAAAGAGAATTGTCGAAACATTTGCTGAAAATACACCCGGGGATGCGACACACCTACACTCCTGAGCCTCCGAGTGCGCTTTGGCAACAGTCTCCGAAAGCTCTTGCGGCAATCCTTCTTAACCCGATCGCAAACACGAGGCGTCCCGGTGCCGTTGGCGAAGCCAATAGCGATTCGGCACGGCGCCCTTGCCTTTTCGGAGGCATCCGAAAATATATCCGCAGAAGCTCACCGATACTGATCCAGAAATGGACGAATCACTACTGATAGGTGAGCTCTGCGATTCGATAGGAATATCGCGAATTTTTTTGACAATTAACGGAATATCGGAAAATAAAAAATTAATTAATCTCTCTTTCTTTTTCGAAATCGCAAAATATACATATCAAAATAATCTGTATTGCATCTATAATTTCCCGATTTATCGTGCGCATAAGACAGAATTGTGCGAGATCGAATTGATATCAAGTAGAATAATTGAACAGATGAAACGGTAATGATCTTCTTTCAATGGAAAAATTAATATTATCGTTATAAAATTGTTAAAATCATGATTAATTAATTTCATTGTCAAAAATTCACTGCACGTTCGATCACGATCGATTCTCATAACATTTGCATTTGAGAATGAAAGCTCGCGAATTATAAGTATAATACATCGTCTGTCACATCTTTTTTCACGAGTATATGTGCATAATTCGATTTCTACCGCTCCCATTCGTCTTACGCTTCGCGTGGTGGCAATGGTCGGCATGTGAAAACGGTTTGACAGGCCGTACCGCAGGTGTCGCGAGTCTTTATGCTGAATTACCGTGCACGTTATACCGGCGCGGCGCCAAGTGCATACACGCCATTAAAGCACGTGCAATTACCGTACACGCGTACAAATACACACACACACACACACACACACACACACGCGCGCGCGCGCGCGCGCGCGCGCGCGCGCGCGCGCGGACGACCGGGCTCTTCTCCGCGCAATCCCGATCCACGGCGTTATATAGTAATTATTACGGAGTGTCTATGCATTCCCGTGGCGTAGCGCACGCACGTTCGGGCATGCAAAATTGCCGGTCTGCAGCCGCAACGTGGTCACCCGTGCCGACGTACATTTTCATTACCGTCTAATTGAATTAATTTTCTAAGCGCGCGGAGAGCACCCGCTCGCTCGCCCGTCTTCCCTTGGCGCTCCACCAAACGTTCGGAAATACGATGACCCACGTCGTAAACACAAATATTTGACACGAGAATGGAATCAGGGACATACAGCATGTATACTGTATGTTCAGCGCTAAGTAACTGGCTGAGAAGTGGCTGCACAAAGTTTGAGAAAAATTAATAATTTATTCTGAAAGAATAAAATGCTAGTTTCCAATAGTTACTTCCATTTTCAACATTTATTTATTACTTTATTATGTCGTTTTATTTGTACATTACGTATTTAATAATGATTGGAAATTTCTCCTCGCCTTTATTTAAAATAAAATTTTAGAATTTTTAATTAAACCTACTCTGATACAACGTCACCTAATTTGACAAGACAATATTTCGTTAGGTATAACAGATTATTAATTATTGCTTGTTATTTATAATGCTTTTCATTACGATAGTTTTCGTCCCCTCCACAATCGCGTCACCACGAAACACGGCTATCAAATCAAATCACGTTATCGATTGCACTACGGCGGTAAGGGTCGGAATCGTGCGGTTTTACTGTCACCGTCATAAAATACTACCACAGAACGTCGACCGTGAAACTGTGCCAACCGACAGGATTAGGTTAACCGGCAAACATTAGGACTGTCTAGAACGCTCGCCAAGGATTTTAATGAACCACCGGTACAAATAAACTTAATGACGTTCGTAACGTCTTAAGGTATTCCAATTGAAAGTACATAAGTAATCCAATAATACGGTACGATGATGTTAACAATAATCTCTTTACGCCAGCTTGGCCGAAGAAACTCGCTCTTCCATTATTCTGGTCTAAATAAAACTGTAAGTGCGCGAACAATGACTGCGCGACGACTCTTATTTCCGGTCGAAAGTCGGAGTTACGCTAGCTTCAACTAGCAGAACATTATTGGAAATCTTTTGGGAGATAGCATATGTGTTAAAACATAGGGGGTAGATATCACACGATCTATATTTAGATCAATCAGATGTAAGATAGCGAAGTGAAGCTGAGCCAAATACCATTTTCTATTAATATATTACGGAGACTCCACTTGCGAATTGATTTATTGTATCTCTTACTTTCATAATAAATAATTGGTCACTTGCTATTAATAGTGGACATGAATAAGCACTTTTTCGGCAAATTTCGAGTAGAATAATCCGATTCTTTTGTAAGAGAAGTGAAATATTCTGGACTGATTTATACCTCTTTTTTGTGTATTAAAGAAAAATAAGTCGTAATGTCGTAATGTCGTTATTCAAAGCTGCGAGCTAATATTTTGTTGATCCAATTATTAGCAACTGAATAAAAACTTTAATGTAAACAAGAGCACATACATTATTATCATATGCATTCACATATCAACGTCGGCTAAGAAATTAACGATAAATAAGCGAATAGATAAAATATTCATGTATCTCACATCGATCGACGGAGTTAATGAGGTGAGGTCTTAGCTTATTCGTAAGCAGATGCGATGTAGTTGATTAGTTTAAGCGAACGCAAAGTGAATGTAAAATCGTGCATCGCGTGCACAGGGCGCCTAGAGAAGAAGGAAAGACGAGCACGCGTAATATGTTTTATGCGCGTGCCGTGTCGTGCGCGCGCGAACGTATCTACGCGCGAGCGATCATACATATTTCATATTGCGATCGTTTACGGTATACGGTAAATAAGCGATCGTCCGCACGCACGCGCATGCCTTTATTCTTACAGGCGAATGTCATTCTTCATCCTGTGATTTTTAGGTGAGGAAACACGATCGAGGCACGTTCCGCCCCGCTCTCCTTCTCTTTAAAGTTAAACCTATATTTTGTGTTAGATGTTAGACAACTACAATTTTATAACTGTGCACACATTTTTATCGATACATCTGTAATTTTGAATCATTTTCTATGATTGTAAACTGAACGTCGATCGTAAAAACGATATAGAAAATATCTGTAAAATACTGAAAAATAAATGGAGCAACTGCAGCATACATCTTTTGCTAGTCATTTTTAAAACTGATATTGATGTCGAAGATATCAAAAAGTGATGAGCTAGCCATGACGAAACGGTGTCAGTAACGTCAATTTTACGATGGAATTTTACGCGTGCACTTTGCAAATTTGCGAAGCTATTGATAAAATATAAAGAGCTTCTTTTATATGCTTGAGAAAGTGGCACCTTTATGCAACGTAAGATTTACAACTGAATTTGATAAAATATAACCGTTCTCATGGAACATTGCTAAGAAATAGTGTTACTATCTGAAACTCTGCCAAAGCGCGAAATGCTTAAATACCTCTCGCGCAGAGATCTTTCTTTAATATTTCATAGGATACTTGCAAGGTTATATCTCTGCAACGTTTCCGCAATGAGATTCTTGCCTTGCAGAAAATCTCTGTTGCAAAATATAATTTGCTCCATAAAATTATTATTTTGACAATTACATTAATTGAGTTCAAATTTCGGGATATCAAATTAATTTCAGAATCAAATTCTAAAGTAAATAGAACGCATTTGTGAAATTATACACATGCACATGTAAGCTCCGAAAGTACTATAATAAACAATATACTGTAACAAGGAAAGAAAAGAATAAAATATTTTGGAAAATATTTTAAATATTAAATATGAGAATATAAGAGAAATTATTTTAAGGACAAGGAAAATAAATTGCATATTTATCTAAAATTTTTTACTGTAATTAATGTGATATTTATCAAATAAACCAATAATATAATTTTCGGAATTATTCTATTACTCCATTGAAAGATAACGTTTCCATTATTTTATAAAATGTGTTAGCTCCGCTTATGTAATCTAAGTATCAAATTATGAGAGAAAAATAAAAATTTTATATATGCATACAACATCTAAATAAATTTTTCCTTGCAATTTTTCCTTGGGGAGAAACGCACGTATATATTCGGAGTATAGTGTGCGTAACGAAAAACACCCCTTGACATTTATGCCGCCGTGTCCCAGTCTCTTTCTCTCTCCCTCCTCTTCCTTTCTCTTTCTCTCTCACAGCATTGTCGCCCGGATCTCGGCCCAGAATCCCAGAACGGAGCGCGTCGACGTCCTGGGACATTTCCCGGATTTTTCAATCGATATTGCGACGAGTCCCGTGACGTCACAGGAGTGTAGCCGTGACGCCTACGAGCACGAGTCGGCGCAAGCGCACTACGCCACTGGGTTAATAGGTTGGTTATCGATCAGCAAGACGTCCGACAACATGTAGACTCGACTGCTTTACCCTCTCGCAATTCAATCTGACCCACCCTCGGTGGATGCCTCCCCACCAACTTCGTCCTTCCATCGCCCCCTTCATTCTCCTTCGATCTCCCTACCCTAAACTACTCTTGCTTCCCTTCCATTCGTCTTCATCCCCCACCTGCATCTTCAACTCTTCTCCTCCTTGTTTCCCGGCCACGATCGACGCTGCTACTCGATCACTGACACTTTCAGAATTTCCATGCACCCTTTTCTGCACCCCAGATAAAAAAGCGTGTACCGATTTATTAAGTTGCTTTCTTTTCACAAAGCAAATTATTTTTCCGTTTCGCAAAAATTGTCTTGCTAGTTATAATCTTTTTCTGTGAATATAGATCGAATAATAAAAGACAAATGATTTTAAGTAATTAGAGAAGAAATATGAGCAATTTAAGATCAAACTATTAACAGATTGATGAGAGAAGTAATTCCACGATTTGTATTTGTTTTTTTTTAAAACATGCAATGTATATAGTAATTATTATTATTATTATTATTGACACAAATATTATTATTATATTTAATAAGATCACAATTTAAACAATATTTCCGCAATTTTAAAAAGTGAAATAAAAACTATTACATATATTAATAATCGATGTTTTAGTTCTTCCTCGAGATAATCCTAAAGAATCAAATAAAGATAAGTTTCTTGAGCGAAGTTTTCGTTATTGACTTTTTCGTTCTTAGCTAAATTATTTAGCAGTGACGAAGCGTGCATTCAAGGAATGAGTCCCATCTAAACCTGTTGATCCTTTTGTCCCGATATCATCCCCCTCTGAAAGACTTGCACTTTTCATGACGACTTGTCTTCGTAATCAATTTTATCTCGTCAAAGACTAAGATAAACAGTGTTTGTTTAAAAACGTTAGAGTTTAATAGAATACAATTTCTTTACATCACGTACTTTATTTTTAATCATACGCAAACATTTCCAGGATATAAGACGCGAAAGATGGCAAGACACTACTTCGTATGTCTTTCTATCAGAACGCGAATTTCCGTTTGTTACACCTTCATAATTTCCCCGGGGGTTTAAAGCACAAGGCAGCTAAGACGTGTATTGATATTTCTCAGGGGCTGCGAGAAATTTTCCGACTACGCGAGCTTCCGGAAGGAAATCTCGGAATTGCGTAAACAGGCACGCGGGACATAACGCTGACCGTAAGTCAAGGGTCAGTTGTAGCCAGAAATATCACGGAAAAACGGCCTACCGAAATAATTGTTGCGCGATATTGTCGGTACAATGTTTCATTCTGATACTTAAACGCGTCTGAATTGGAGAACGAACGGTGACTGAGAGCAAGACTACTCAATAATTACGTTTCTCGGGAGACCGCAAAAACAACGCTCAGATGCGACTTGAATTTTTATTTCAGACGATGACATTATCTTCGATAAATATACCCACAAGTCGCGTAATGTCAAAGGGTTATATTATTAACAACGACTTTCTATAATAATAACTGCGGTAGCACACTGACAAATTCACGCACAAATATAATTATACAATTCAAAAGAATCCAATTTGTCCAATTATATTTGCGCATAAAGGATGATTGAATTCTTTCCCTACGGTGGGACCCGCATCATTTAGGATCATTTGGGATCTCAATGGGTCGTCACAAATGACACGTTACAATTCTTACTAAATGAAGTACAATCGAAAGTTGTGTCAGCAAAGATATCATGGTGTTTTGCGGCGGGTAATATTTTTCGTAAACGGAACACCGACAGAGCGGGAGGAGAACGTACGGGGGAACGGGGAACAGGGCGGAGTCCCGGTCGATATCAACCACGCGGTGGTCTCTTCTCTCCGCTCCCACGGGAACGGATACGAAAATTATATCGTCGTCGTTTATGAAAACAGCATCGTAAAGCGCGACCTCATGCGTCTCGCATTAAACGTGATCATTGAACTTGTCACAATGTTTCCGGTATCGAAGGTATTTATTGTTGATCTGACTACACTTGTACGATATCTTAATGTGATTTTCAACAAACATCTTAATATTATAAATAAAAGACAAATTTGGAACGCGCACGGTAAGAATGATTAAATACAGATTTGAAAATAATTTCGTTGAGCCATTAACTATAAGATGTTTAAACATAATAATTATTTTGCTAACATTTTTGATATTTTGCACCAGCAACCATTTTATGCACATCTTATATAAATATTTTAACGACTTAAAATTATTTTCAGATCTGTATCTAGCCAAATTTTTAGATACTTCGCAAAGCTTTTTTCCATGCAGTTCTAGCATTTTACGAAAATACTTTACAGAAAAGTTGCGAGTTGTCGTAATCTTATGATGCTGATAAAAAGAGCAGTGTGCTCACATACTAAAATATTACATTAAATACACGATATATAGCAATGAGACGTAAAGTTGTCGTGTGGAGTAAAAAAAATATACAGTTGAATACTGAAGTAATAATTTTCAGAATAAGCAATGAACTTTGCACACCACAGGCATTCCTATTTGTGGATTTAAGTAAAATATAACGATAGTTTCGTTATATTCCCGTTTTGGGCGATTAGGTATCTGTTGTCTAAAAATATGATGAATCTGAATGAATATTATTGAGAGGGCTTAAGTCACGTAACAACGTAATTTGAATTAGCGGTACCCGCAACCAGCGGCACGAAATTATTTTTCCTCCGCTCGTCACGTTGGGAATAGCCGTTACATTAGCTGCATTATAAAAACGTACAAAAGAGAATGTGACAGACGGTCGAAGGAGTTCGTCGAGTACTTTGCATTCCGACCCTCGTAAACCAGGAAGCTGTGCATAAAAGGGGCATAAATGAATACTTAACACCGGTCATACGGAGCTATTCTTTATTTAGGTCAAGATTTAATGTAGATTTAAAGCACGAGTACCGATCCATTCAGAAAGTTCTCGCCGGATCTCTTTGACAAAAATCGCTTTGTCTGTCGAGTCTGACTTGACATTGTTTAAAATACCGAAATAACGTGCACGACTTAATATTTTATTAATTGTCTCGACTATTATGTCTATGATAAGGGCAAAAATTTGTACACAGAAAAGGCCTGACGTTCTAGATAACCTTGGCGTCATTGTAATAATATCGCTACACGCAATAATTATAGCGTGTAGACGCCTAAGGCAGCAATATCGTTAATGTCACTTTACTTTTATAGTTAACTCAGTAGAAGAACTCGATATTAGAACAGCATGGAGAGAGACGTTATTAAACGATTTAATTTATTAATAAAAAAAAGAAAAAATCATTTATCAAAATTAAAAGCAAAATATTGATTTTTATTAATTTATCTTCGACAATCACTTAATCCGCATAATATCGTAAGTATCGCATTTTCTATATTAATATATTGCGACACTTTTATGTTCAGTGATACGTCTGCTTTTTGGAAAATATGATCCTATCTCCAAAGTAAAGCCGTAAACTGGAAAACCGCAACGAAAAGTTCGAAAGATCGGAAAAACAAGCATGTGTCATGTATGATTTATCATTATACACCGATTTTGCCTCAAGCGCTTCAGTCTCCTCTTGTCTTCTTCTTCACCTCCTTCACATGCAACCATCTCCCTTCTCTTAAACATTTTTTTTTCTGCAGCGGTTTCTTCTACAACTTTTATTACCCACTTTCGAAGTCACCTCACGACCTTTCAGACCCTCTGTCATCTCCCGGCGCATAGGCGGATCGAAGCCAGGAAGAACATTTCTGCCAGCGCGAGGAAGAGAGAGAAAGTCGCCGGGGGCATTTGAAAGTTCTGGATGTATTCCTACTTCATACCGGGCGTACCGAATGCTCGCGGAGGATAAAATGCCAGATGACGTATGCCGTACCACCACGTCGCCCCGCGCCGCACCGCGCCGCATCGCGCGGGGAATCCCACCAAAGTTTCACGATTATAATTAAGCCGCCTGTGCATAAGTATATGGAAAAAAAAAAAGCGTATGCGTCCGCTATCTTCGCTCGCGTTTATCAACCTGACGGTGCTACGCCCCCTTCGCGCGTCGTATACGAAAATTTTATTCCGGGGCCGCTTAAAGCGCCCTGAAATATGCGCACGGTGCAGATGAGCATTTCACAGTACTAAATAGAGGAGAATATTTTGGAAGAATATTCAGGTATCGCGTTAGTCATTGTAATTCAACGCGGGAGTATATGCATTAGCATATGCGGGACATAATATCCCTCGCATATTTTTTAAGTATATGCGGTTATTGCAAACCATCCCACAACTTTGGGCTTAGTTTTGTTAAAAGTCGTTCTACCCTCGCTAAAAAAGTCTTGCGATAAAGAACCAAATAACCGTCGTAAATGTCTAACACATTGCAATATATTAACATTTTTCAGTGATTTTTTTTTTTTTATTACGTTAGATATAAATATAATATTATTTTTAATATCTGTAATATAATATTATGTAATATAATATAATATAATGTACACAATGTATGTACATAACAGTAATAAAAAAACATGGATTTAAAAAAAAATATTATTTGTGTCGCGAACGTTTGAAAGTTGACCAGTGTTCAGTTGCTATGTTAGAACGAACCGCTTCAACAAATCCGGACATCAAACATCGAGTATACTAAAGTAAACTGTGATGTGGCTTTGATACGGACGACATGCAAGATTGCATGGAAAAAACACGTTTTCGGAAGTCGTCGACGAAACTTCTATTTCCGCAGTGTGTATCGTGCGAGCGCGCTTGTCGCATGCGAGCAAGTATCCCACGGGATGTGAGAAGAATGCAATAAAGGGGAGAGAGAGAGAGAGAGAGAGAGAGAGAGAGAGAGAGAGAGAGGAGGGGGAGAGATGACCTTTCCTATTTTCATGAACAGGTCCCTGGGGTGGTTTCCGCGCACATGAATCGTCATGCACGTATAGCCTCATCCGTGACTTTAGGGACATGCGCGAAAGCTTCTACGATGCAAACGATCGTATCGAATTGAATTCACGAACTATGTCCTTCTCTCCTTCGAATCCAACCCCAGCAATGGAAATAGAGATCTTCTTAGAACCGCCCCTCGCTCTTTCGCCCCTTCTCTCTCTTTCTGAAATGTGGGTTGTTCCTGGGAAATCGAGAAAGTACGAGAGATTTCTCGATCTCAGTGATCTGTCACATACACGAAATATCTATTTGAAATTTCCTCAAAGAGTTTTTCTCACTCCGGCCGCAAATTGTTTCCTTCTTTTGCAAATATATTTGATAGTTAATGAAATGAATATCTATATTTTCGAAATATGAGTGAGTGCAATTATTGTGCGATTATAGAGATGAAAATTACGAAGTAGTAGCGGTTGTAGCTTAAAAATTAAAAAAATTATTTAATTATTAAATTAAGGTAACTTTTATTATTAAATTTTTAATAATAAAGCGGATTATATTACTATTGTATTACTGCACTGAAATCTTCAATCAAGCCGTATTTTCAGTAAAAAATAATGACAAGAGAAACTTAATTAAAAATCTGATTCAATTGTTATTAATGTTCCAAGTATATATATATATATATTTATATATATATATATATATATATATAATATATTTGATTAATATAAATTTAATCTTAAAATATATTTTTTTGTAAAAACTGTGTTCTCTTAATTATGTTATTTTATAGTGTAAAATATACTTATCTTCTTAAATGAAGCAGAACATTATCTAAAAATAGAGTATCATTTATTTTTGAATACACATATGAATAAAGATATGAATATTCTGATAACCTGCATATGATTCTCTTTTAAGAAACGCGTATCTATTATTAGTATCTTGCGGTAAGTTCAGATAGATATTCTATATTATAAATTCATCTTGAATCAATTTCTCATCATATCGGAGGAAAGGGTTCTTGAAAAAGAGAATGGATTTCGATGCATTGATAAACGAAACGGGCACCGAGGAGTTCTATTCTTCAATCCCGGTAAACGTTTTCGCGACTCCCAGCATTTATAAGGTCGGTGCTGAATGAAAACCTATGTAACGCGGAAAAAGGGCTTTTTGTCGTAAGTAAAGCGCCTGAAAAGAACAATGAGCACTCGAACTTCAACGAAGTGCATAGCGTTTAGCGTAGTTGCTCGTTGAAGTGCTATTATTATTCTCTTTGACACGTGAACTCCTTTCCTTTTCTTTCGTTGTTCGCCGTTGGAAGGAACACGGAAAACAGTGTTGTAGTTATTTTCGTATTCTGTTACATCGATGAAAAATTATGTCAACTTTATTTATATATCAAAAACTTAATCGTTACCAATAATTTTGACACAAAATAATTTTATGGAGAGAATTTCAATATTATTATAATAATTATTATGATTCTTACAAGATTTAATCATATTTTATGATTTTCACGACTCAATAATGATATATTACGATTGTGTTTAAAAATCAAACGTTGCCGACTAGATACGATAAAACTGATAAGAGTAAGTAACCTCTTTAAAGAATTCTTACAAATTGATAACAATCTTTTCGTTTCATGCACATCAAATGCGAGTGCCCTTGTCTATCGTTAATGTTATCGAAAAGGGTTAGAGAACTTTACCTTCAAGATATAACGAGATACCTTGACGAAATTTATCATGTCTCACAGCTTAGCTTTGTCGTTCCTCTCGGTTTCCGTCGCTCGATCGCTGTTCTAAAAAGAAAACAAACGCTCAATTTGCAAGTACAAAACGAGCACCTTGACCTTAACGAATTCAATGCGATCATCACGTTCTACTATCAGAAATCTCCCGAGTCTGAATTTAATATTATACAGTTACATTCGTAAGACAACTTTCTTCTTAAAAAAACTGCAGCATGTACAAAAGAATTAGATGGAAGATTAGAACGTAGCAATTTTGAATGCGCCTTTTTAAAAAATAAAGGGACTGAATGCTCAATTTATTCACAATAAATTTGGAAGATATGTATCAACGAAATTAAAGAAAAAAAATTATCATGCTAACGCAATCAATGATTTTCTTTCCGCTCCGATGGTTGAGTGACGTGACGTTAAGGTTAAAATTACCAATGTAAATGCTTAACACAAAGTGAACGAGTACACGGATAACAAGATGGGTATCTCGACTATGCTAAAACCGCATAATCGAGAACGTGCCTGATACAAGTGTGCCCTTTGACCTGTTTGAAGTGTGTGACGCATTTTCCAAAAGCCTCTATCTAGATATGTACGAACTACTATATTAATTCGAAATTAAATTTAATTCTATCAAAGCAGAAAAATGTTTCTAAGTGGAATCGTAACTGATCTCGCATTTTTTGTATGAAATCTTAATGTTTCAGGATTACCGGAAAAGCCGCAAATGTAATTACGTACGCTTTACTACTGTAAAGCGAAAGCTATACAGAAAGAAAAACGAAAAGGCAGAAAGAAAAAACCTACATGAAGTCTCGGGGTAGAGTCCCATATTGGCTGGCTTGTCGTCGCAGACGGCACGCGCCGGCCATCTGTCTCACGGATTCTCAGCAGTTCGACAACTATCGAGAGACACGAAAAAGGAGACGACCCGTTCGACTCTTCGACATCGGGTCGATAGCTCAGCCGATCATATAAATTCAACCGAGAGATAGAGAGAGGGTAGTTACCGCTCGTCAGACTTTACCATCGACCACCGACATCGTCATGGCGACAGGATACAGCAGATTGGGAGGTGCCCCGATCGTGTTCCGGAATCTCCTCACGCTCATCCACACGATGAAATTCATGAGCAAGTGCGATCAGATATGACAGCAATAGAGTTCGTTCCCGTCACGGAATCGCCATATCCGGCTATAGCTCTTTTATATTTCGCAATTTTGTGCGCATTTTTGCAGAACATATCTATGATTCGCACGATATTCTCGGAATTGCACGGAAAAATTGACAATTGTTAACGCTATCATCCCTTTGATTGCTCATTTATTGAAAATGTGATTTAAATGACATCATAATCATAATAATAGAAAGCGAAGCATTGATTCCGTGGAAGGAACGAGAATCACAAAAAGATGAGTGTTTTTACGCGGGTTACGGCAAAGACCAACATTCGCCTGCATTATTACATCGTCCCTTGTTATAACTCTCGCCCGAGGACAGAACGCGTTAAGTGGCAAAAAATCCGACGAACACGGGAGGAAACTTGATCGATGGACGGTTCGTTACGTTCCATTATGGCGATCTAATGCGACCATGTAGACCGGGAACACAGTTACAACGGTATGAAAATCCGCTTGAATCCGTATGCTATGCGGAACATTGCGATTTTTTTTCAAGCCTCTTTCTCTCGATTCTCTTCGAATTATTTATGATCATAAAAGCTGAAATTTCTTTCACTAGCAACCGTGATATATTCAAACATTTCACTTATTCTATTTTGTTCGCATAAAATCTTTGTGATAAGAAAGAATAGATTTTGCACAAACAATCTGTGGAATGAATAGAACGCATATATACTAATTGCAGAAAAAATCTTGACTTTCATAATCAGAAATAATTTAAGAAAAAAAAATATATATAAACATAAATTATTCAAAAATTTTATATTGTAAACTATTGTAATTTAAAGATTAAATAAAATAAAAAATTTTAACATATAAATAGTAATCAAAATTGAATTTCAAATTGTAGCAAAGTTAATCAATAATATTTGTATAAATTGTACTGCGCGGAACTTGGATGACACTCCTTGATCTAATAATTTTTTCGTATTAGAATCATTTATTTCAGCGATTTATTAGAATCGTTTATTTCAGCTATTTATTGATCGATCAAACGAACTCGCTGAGAGCGAGTAAAGTTCGATCGTAATTATACGAAGCGTCTCATTCGAGGATGATAACAAGTAGTACTGTGTCCGCAGTGTTAGCTTCACGTTTAGAGTCAAAATTTTGAAAATCTCGCATTTTTCCCTCAATTTCTTCCTTGGCTCCCTCTCGGATTTCATATTGTTTAGAGTAACATTTTTGAGAGTTGTCTTCTGTGGGATGGGATGAGAGTAGGGAAAAAGAAATTAAAAATAGTTATTCTGGGTGGGTATTCACTCGCTTTCAGCGAATTCGTTTTCGATCGATTATACTGCACGTCTCGTTCTCGATGATAACAAATAGATGTTCAGAGTTTTTTTACAACTCTCAAAATTTCTTTTCTCTCTCTTTAATTTTTTGTTTGTATAGCAAGTACATATATGGAATATTCTTTATCACACAAAAATACATGAGCTTACTTAACTATATTGGTTTAGTTAATATTGCATTAGCAAAAGAATCGTTAGATGCCTGGACTGGTCTGATATAGAATTTTGCAAACATTTTTGAATTGGATGACCAACCCGCTGTCTTCCTTATTATATTAATATCTACGCCTTTTCTGAAAGTGCTGCTGAAACCACCGCATGCCTTGTGCTATATGCACTAAACTTTGTTTATATCAATTCCTGCCTTTTTTAATAGAGCTTTTATTTAGTGACCAATTGTGTTTGAGCACCTGTAGGACCATATGAGCGAACATTTGTTATAAATAATCTTTTATGGTTTCGTCTTAATTCTTTAGTAATCTTCATGTAGTCTAACAGAACGCTTGCTACACATAATCCAGGTCTATCCTTAAAAAATGGTAAAAATAAAATTGGCTGAGAAACGTCCGGGTTTGAAGTTTTTATTAGGTCGGTTATCTTAATTTATAATCCTTGACTCGATGTTATTATATTGTCGACATTTATTAATGTCACAGTCTGGAGCCTATGAGCTATAGCTAATGCCAATAAGGTTATCGCTTTTTCGGCTGTTTCTTTTATTGATAATGTAAACATGGATTTCATATTTTCAATATAATCCAATACTGGATCGATATCCCAAGTAACCGAATATTTCGGTTTTATTAGTCTTTCTCTATATACTCCTTTTAAAAATCTAGATATAAGCTTATCTTTTGATAAATCCCTTGTTGATATTAATGAGTCGATCTAGCTGAATTTAATGTTCTGTAGCATGTGCCCTTTTTAAACAGCCTTGTCAAAAACTCCAAAACGTTTGGAGTATCTGTGTCAAATAACTGAAGATCTTTTTCCTTAACGAATTTCCACCATTGTCTTAACGGAGTTTGATATTGCCTAAGCGTCAACTCTGATAATGAATTAATAAGTATTTTTGTTGAGACACTTGGACATCCTTTTATAAGGCTTTGCCTGATAATCTCCCTGCAATATGAGATTCTTAGTCAGGGTATGACAATCCTGCAAGGAGAAATTAACAGATCAGAAGATGGATTAAACCTCAATGGTGGTTTCGTAAGAAACGACAGAAATAGAGGATATCACGGTTGTATTGATCAGAAAGATACAACAACCGTTTCCATGGTCTCGTCGTTAATAATTTTCTTTAAGATTGGCAATATTAATGCAAAAGGAGGGAATGCGTAAAACTTATCACGTCCCCAAGAGAAAGTAAACGCATCTACTACTAATGCTTCTGGGTCCGGAAATCTAGAGCAGAATCTCTTACATTTTTTGTTTAACCTTGATGCGAATAAATCTATAAAATCTATAAATTGATCATCTATAGTAAATCTATAGTAAATTGATCAAATTTCTTAACGATCTCTGTGAATGTTGTAGAAGATAACTCCCATTTCGTATCGATATTTGAAATTCTAGAAGCCCTGTCTGCTTCCACGTTTTGTTTCGAAGATATATAAAACGCATAAAGCCATAAGTTCCACCTTTCACACCACTGCCATATCTCTCTCCAGATAAATCATTAAGCAGTGAATATTGTATGCCATCTCCTTTGTTTATGTATGCGATTGCTGTGGGATTGTCCAATCTTAATAAAATCTCGCAATTATTGTAATTAAAAACAAAAGATGCAAAAAATGCTGCTAGAAGTTCCAAATAATTAATATGTCTTTTTTCGTTCAATTGGATTCCAAAACCTACTAGCGGTAATATCTTTACAGTGTGAACCCCATCCTGATAATGACGCATCTGAGGAGATTTCTAAATTAGAATTATAAGTTCTAATTGGATTTTTTTTTCAAGAATATGTTTTTCTTCTACCATTCTAAATCCTCTCTTGGTTTACTATCAATGATAATTTTTTTTTCTCATAATCTTCATCGTTTAGAGTTAATTATGTATATTAATGTAATTTTTGTTCCGTTCCAATCTTTTGCAATAAGTTGGGCCATATGCCACTGCTGTATAGCTTGCTGTAAGCATGCCTAACAATTGAGTCACCTGTCTTATTTTATAAGCTTTACTTACTTCCAATTCTTTAAATAAATAATTCTTTAAATAAATTTTATAATCTTTTCTTTTTTCTTCACCATTAGTTCTAAATTATAATATTTTGAATTTAATACAAAACCTAAATTTTTAATTTCGCTTTCCATTTCTCTAAACTCGTTTTTAGATCACTCAGATTCTTTTGGAGAATCCAGCTGAAAAGGAGGTCTTAGAAAATTGATTGAGTACCCTTTAATATAATACAGAACGAAATTATCCGACATTATTTCCCTCCAATATTTCAAAAATATGCTTAGTCTTTTAAGAGTTTTTTGTTTTATATTGTCGCTGACACTTTTAACCGATTTTGCTTCTTTTATATGATCAGCGAACTTCTCTCTATAGAGCCGCTTTGATCCTTCGCTGAGTCTAATATTGGTTTGACAGCCTTGTCCATTAATAGAGAAATGAACACTTTCCTAGAAATCGACTGATGAAAAAACACATCTGTCAGTAATTTGCCAGTGATCTCTTAGAAAGATAGTCTAATAAAGTTAATTCCCTCTTCTGAATTTTCTAGGAGCATAGATAGCGCTCCGAGGGAAAGGACAGCAGAACTCACACATTTTTGCGTGTTAATAAAATGTTCGTCGCGTTTAGTTGCTATCTCCGTTAAAACTAGAATTATTTCCTTATTAATCTTTAAGGACTCTGTATACGAATCTCCTTCACGAGGATATTTTTTTTCCAATGAATTTTAATCTCTGGATGTATTTGAATCGAAGATCCTGATGGAGCATTAGGATCGTCTCCTAACAAACTCATGATTTCTTCATTTAAATCTGAGTCATTCTTTGATTCTCAGATTCTCCACTCTATTTAATTGGATAAACCCATGTTTGACTTATTGCCTGCTTCTGTCTCTATTATCTGAGCGTTGACTTGAGACGATTGATTTTCTTTTTCAGACTCACCTGAAAGTAACTCTGTAAACAGTAAGAAAAAAGAAAAACAAGTTCTAGTAATGTAATGTTACATTACGTAACATTCTTAGACTTGCTTTTTTCTCTGATGTCCGTGTGGGACTTCCGACAGCTCGTGTGGAGCTTTGCTTCGACTAACTGTCCGTATGAGACTAGGATAGTTCGTGTGGAGCTTCCTTTATCCTTTTATCTGTATGGGACTAGGATAGCTATCCGTATAGGACCAGAGAGCTCGTATGGAACCAGAGATAGCTTATATGAAGCATTATTTTTAAGAATTGACCATGGGACTATGATAGATCATGTAGAGCTTCTTTTATCTTTTTGTCCGTATGGGATTAGGATAACTGTCCATATAGGACCAGAGAGCTCGTATGGAACTTCCTTTATCCTTTTGTCCGTATAGGACCAGAGATAGCTCATTTTGAGCGTTATTTTTAAGAATTTACCGTCTAGGATAGCTCGTATCTTCTCGAGCTTCCTTTATCTCTTAGTCTGTATAAGACTAGGATAACTGTCAGTATGAGATTAGGATATGTAGCTTTTTTATCCTTTTATCCGTTTAGGACAAGAATTGCTCTCTTAGAACCTATAAAAACTTACCATCAAGAGCAATATTCTCTGTATCATGTAATGATAGGGCTTTTTCCCCAGCGTTTTTAGACTGCGTAAATTGCGCAATAACCGAAGAGAAGTTATCTAGTTGATTTTGTATTCTCTGTAATTTTTTCTCAGTTTTTTCTTTTTCTTTCGAATGGGACCTTGAATTCTTCCTTTTCTTAGCTTTTCCTATCTTCTATAAGTATTTATAATTTGATGTTAAAATAATAGATCTTAGAATTTACTCTGCACATTTAAAAACCTTCGCACAACAAAAACAATATGAAGTCCGAGAGGGCGCCAAAAGAGAACGTTGAGGGAAAAACGCGGAATTTTCAAAATTTTGACTAAACATTGTGAAGTTAAGCACTGTGGACACAGTACTAGTTGTTATCATCAAGAACGAGACGTGCAATATAATCGCGCATTTTCTTTATATTTTCAATCTAAAAACAATAAGCAAATTGTATGTGAATCGGTCAAAATTGTAAAGCGTGATATATATTTAAGTTTAAATATTAAAGAATAATAAAAAAGTGTTGTATTAAATATCAAAGTAAAATTCTATGTATAATTTCTGTAAAGCTTGTCTTTTATCAAATGTCTTTTATTCAAATTCTACAACTGCAATGAACAAATCGCACAAAGTATTTATTTCGGCAAATAACCGCCATATACAGTTATAAGTCGTAATACACGAGAGTTAGTTAATTGTACATTAATTGCAGGGAGAGATCACATTCAATATCTTACTTGTCGCAATTGCGACAATTGTTTCAAGAGGTAATACGATCGTGCGGAATGGCTTGAGTCCCTAGCTATTTCCTCGAGTCCTATCTGAAGCGTTTTGAGCGTTATCTGAATGGTAGCGCGATGACCTTGCGTAAACAATAGCTTGCTGTATTTTGTATTCAAAATGAATGTCAAACATTATCGCGTTATATTGTTTCGAAATATCCAACGCACAATGAAGCTAATGCAAGCAGAATATTTTATTTTTTGTATTTCAAATTATTTAGTATTAAACGGCTGATACATTATACGGTTTTCTATTTATTGAATCCCGATTACTCATTACATCAACTGTATGTTATATCGTTTATAATTAAAGAATGTTGAATTATATTTATTAAAATTAGAAAGAATTTATAAAGCAATAAGGGATATATTTAAATCTAAGTGTCATTAGCAAATTGATTTTACCTTACGCGAAATAAAATAAAAAAAATTAAAAATATGATAAAACATGATTATGTAATACTCATATTTACGAATTGAAATGTATGAACCCTGTATGATCTAGTTGATGTGGAACGTTTATAAGTCGAAGAGAATTACTACTTTATTATATTTAAAAAAATTTTTTGAATCAATTTTCAAACTTTGCTATTAAAATATTATAGCGGCTGAAGAATATGTCATTATATTTATATTTATATTGAAAATTCGCGTTTCTTGCAACAATAATAAAATACAACAATTTAAATTCAATAAAACATTTGATCCAAAATCAAATATTTCACGTAAAGAAATTCAATAATATAATTTCGAATAAAGTTAAAAATATATATTTCTGTGCAAGTTTTCATATTCCGTGCACATTTTCGATAAGAACCAACTAATTATTATTATTAAAATCTTTTTGCGAGCTCCTTCGTACTCAATTATCCATTGTTAAGCCCTGTTCGACTCGATTTCCACGATTATTATACGCGCCACGTTTCGAATGGTGGTCTGCACACAAGAGCGGAACCATGAATTCCGTTGGAATTTATACTTTTTACGAAATATAAACTCACCCCTATGTGCGCGCAAGCTTATGTTCGTCCACGAAGGGGCGAGAAGCGAATAAAAGCGAATAAGACAACGCGATAAGCGGCGGTTCCGGCCAAATCGAAATCCTCTCGTCGTCTTCGCAATTTCTTCACACATCGGTGGATCCAATCGAAGGATACCAAAACTGACTACTACTATCACTACTACGATCGAGAATGTTGCGTAACGATAACTTGCGGAAAACGAGAATGAAGCGAGAATCAGTCCATAAAAGCCACGTTCGATTTCGATGGAAATTGTCATAAGAGGAGGGTCCGATTAAGTTAAGATTGACACGAGTCGAGTATAAAAGAGATCACCGAGTACAACACGTGGATATAAAAGAATATTTATTGTCTTCTTTTATCATTTAATTTCATTTTATCATCACTTCAATATATATATATATATATATATATCAGACATCCTAAGTTCCCTAATTTACTTCATTATTTTTAAAGACACGCTTTAAACGAATAACTCCGTACAATAAATAATCCATATTTACTTTTTTGTTTCTAAAAAATTATAGAACGTGTGTTAATAAAATAAAGAACACGAAATATTTTTTTTAACACTAAGATTAAAGTGAAATAATTTTACATATATCAGATGCATATTTTTATCAGTACCAGTAAGATCTTCCAAAAGATACACTCATATTTGTCCTCATCTATCTTCTATGAATTAATACAAAGCAATGTGGCGTGTCTGCCTGTGACAGTTTCCAAATGGAAGGCAAATCTCGGTATGATAATCGTACGCATCGTCATTCTTCTCGTGAGCACGGCTGCATTATTACCGAGCTGTCAAGCCTCACTAGTGCTCATGAAACACGTCAGTTACAACATTTTCTAGAGACGATTTGGGAACGTAAATAAATTTCAAGTACGTGCTCCGGACACGTTGAATATCAGCGATGATGCGCCTGCATAATGTATGTTTCATTCGATCCGATATCAAATGGCGAAAAATAGAAAGTTGCAGCGAGAGATCCGTGCCAAATGATTCGCCTACTATTTCAATTGTCCAGATATCTTACATTGTCATTTAAATTCCGACACATATTGCTACTTTCCATTGACTATGCGCCAAGTACATTTTATCTAACGCATCGACGTCGGACGCATTCTCGACCTTTCTCGTTTCGAATGAATTCGTATTGTTCCTTTCCTTTGTCGGAAACTAATGTAATCCGAAAGTTTTCGATTACCTGCCGATGTCGAAACTTTCCTAGCGGGCAAAATCCATTATTCCTAGGAATCTCCTTGCGGTTGCCTCGATGGTATCGATGGCATTCTGTTCACAACTTTCTATTTTTCTTAGTTTAGTATCAGTTTAGTATCAGTAGAGAATACACATAATTTTTAATTCCGATAATATCGAATACATTTTATTGTTATCGAAAAATCAATACATTAATATATTATTGTTACAGTCACGAGACGGTAGTTCATTAAAAGATAAGACTATTAAACTATTGCTTATATAATTATTAATTATACTAACAAATATTTTCTACCTATTTTACAAATATTTTCTATCTACTGAGTTTCAAGCAAAATTTGTTTATCTTTTTTTTTTTTTATTGGAATTTATTGGTCGAGTTTATTCAAATTCAGTTATGTAATAGAAGACAATTGCATAATCTGCGATAAATCATCTCAAACAAGATATATATATATTTTTTTCCATATTTCTCCTATTGCTGAAAATTGCTGAAAATGTCGAAGCAATTCGCGAGTTCTCCTGTAATTGAATCGTGTGTCAATGTCAGACACACTTCATCACCGGGAACACTCGGTTGCCTCTTGGATAATTTCAGAGCTTCATGTTACGCATATCAAAGATGTCTCATGAAATTGTAAAATTTTCACAATTTATGAGACTATTCTATTATGCACGTTAATCGCGCAATTTTTCTGATCATTAATTTGAAAGATTGCACATAAGTTTAATGATAGCTATTTTTCAAATGTCTATTGAATAATAACTTATAAATCACAAGGACTGGCAGTTACATACATGTGCGCACGATTTTTATAGAGACACATTGTCAATATTCAGTCGTAAAAGCACGCGCCGATGCGTTTTGAGTATTAAATCAGTTTTGCGAGTGATGGCGTCAGCGATGTCACGATGTCACATTTTATGCAAAACTGCTTGCTGACGATTAAACATGGCACCGACGTTAAAATGAACGATAATTCCTGCAAATGTATGTAGATAATCAGAATTGATAAACGCGTCGCGATTGCTGGGATATTCTCTTTTTTAATACTGTCTTTCAAGTTGAGTATAACAACAGCAATCTATTTCGTTCTTTCATGCTGCTTAAAAGGCGCGTGACGTCATTGAAAGAATCAATTATATTGATTATTTTAAATACGTCGCGTTTAATCCACGTGATGGAATCTCTCGTGACTAATTGAGCTAATTTCGTCTAGCTCGTTCATTCAAGTTGCACGTGTCCGCTTTGAGCATTTGATTTTCCACGACGAGAATGAAAAACGATCCGGCTTTTGCGAGCTTAACGACATCGCGACCGATGTCCTGATCTCCGTTTACATTTGGAATCGCGTGAAGATTTCATTCGTCTTCCGAGACCGTTTCTCTCCTTCACAAATTGGAATGCTCGACTAAAATCCAAGTCCACGATATCGTATGCGCGACCGGACGAGGAGTGGACTTTTGTTGTTGCGTAACAATAGTGCCGGAAGAAATGTCTCGTTCATCATATTGACCGGACATAAATAATCCCACCGATCCATAGCCGGTCTCGCGCGGCGTGAGTTATGAAACGTGGAATAACGAATGTTACGTTACCTTGTTCTAGCGTACGTGACGCGCACCGCACGCGGATGCACTCGCATCTGTGTGTGTGTGTGTGTGTGTGTGTGTGTGTGTGTGTGTGTGTGTGTGTGTGTCGCGTATCCAAGCTGGGAATACAACATGCGGCTGCATATCGAGTTATCGAGCTCGATATCGCTCGAAATCTCTTCGCGAATTCTCCGGCAAAATTTCATTCGCGAGGTATATAACGGGAGAACTCTCGCACTCCTATTACGTATTACGGCGTGAATCGCTATGAATCGATCGCCGATGTGCGATATGTAAATGCAGGAGAGTCTGCTTTGCCGAACAACCGAAAACGGCTATAATCGGCGAGTTAGTTAGCTGCAGCACGTGTCTGCCCCACCGAGTTAGATTGCAGGAAAGGCCGCCGCCGTCGCCGCCGTCGCCGCCACGAATGCCGTGCATCACGCGGAATTGCACGGAATACACCATTTTCGCTCCATAGGATTCCTGCCGATCCACGATTATTCTCAGAGCGTCGCAAATATCGAATCATGAATTAATGCAGGATTCGAGCAGCTACGATGATGAAAATACCATCCTGTACGAATATTTGAGCGAAATTCGAAAAAAAATGGCTCGTTCGAGTGTTCGGTAAATGGTGTCGGAATGTTTGCAAAGTTGGCGAAAAAAATTCACAGTTGGAATAACTCAATTACGAGATGTTAGACTTATTGAAATCTCTCTCGCATGAAATTGGCTAGAATCTTTTGATTTGATTTTTAATATTTGCAGAACTAATCAGATAATTGTCTTGGGGACAGATTATAACTTTAACCACAGATAGAGGATCGCGAAATACTCATACGTGCGACGTGTAATTACATAATATATTACGCTTTATGGTGCACACAGAATGTGCAATGTTTTGTTAACCACATATATAACCGACTGCATTCCACAAATATTTTACGTTTATAGCATTAAGTTCTAGTAATTTCTCTCATGTTAGGCATGTCATTGCTAGTCGCATTCATCTTTTGTAATGTGCATGTTTAACGGAGAGTCACAATACAGAATGCGTAACGTTTCGTTAACTGCTGTATAAACAGCTCTTGTTAATAATGTTAAGTTCCATTAGTTCTTTCTCTTTATTTAGTTCCTTTTGCAATCTGTTATCAATTACATGCATCTATTATTAACTTTAATATAAAATGAATAACATATTTTCAAATTTGCTTGCAACTTTATATTTCATAAATAATTAATAATTATAAAATTAATTTCTAACGATAAACTAACTGATAAACTCTCATTTTTTTATTAGAATTTTAAAAAATTTTATTTTTAGAAAATATTTTTATTTTTAAGAAGTATGCAGTTGTAAAATCATGAAACAAAACTATCTATATTTGTATTCTTTCTTTTTCATTTTTATTGAATCAAAATATTCCATTTATTTTTTTTATTCTTATTACGTTTATTTGGCTTTTGTTCGATGTTCTTTTTTAAATTTCTTTTGATTTTTAATTAATAAATTAATTAATTTGAAAAAAATTAATTTTTTACAATTTTTTTGATTATTCTCATAATTTTTGATAAAATCTAATAATAAGGCTAGGCTTATTAAGAAGAAAAAATGTAATATAGTATGTATCATCGTAATGCGTATTTCATTAGCTGTATTTGCTTGTTTATAAACAATTCAAGCGGTTTAGAACCGGGTTGTAAAGTCGAATGGATCGTCGCGCGAGCTGAGGTGAAAACTATTTTTACTCGCTTTCTTCCGTATTATCCCGCTTATCCATAGTAAGCAAGCTCCCGTTAATCTGCGCTTAGGAGCACAGAATCCTTTGTAATTGTTGCTCATCTTTCTCAGTTACCTCCTGAACATTACATTGGATACGCAGGATAATCGAGCCTTTACAAGAATGGGATGAGAGAGAGAGAGAGAGAGAGAGAGAGAGAGAGAGAGAGAGAGAGAGAGAGAGAGAGAGAGAGAGATGAGAGACTTTGCGGTCGATGCTCGAATCGACGCGCGGACGGAAAGAGTAGAGAAAGCTGAGAAGATGTGGAAGAGAATTGTCGATTCTCCTCTTGATAATTGGCAAGCCGCAACAGTCGCACCGATTGGCAACCTAGGCAATAACCTAGATCGGGAATGATTGCGGCGCGCGCGATAACCCACGTATACAGTATATATACACCATCGGATCGGCGAAAGGGGTCAAAATGAGGGGGGTCGAAACACTCCTAGATCCGATTGTTGGACCCGATGCTTGTAACCGGCACCGCCGCAAAGCCGGATTAACCGCGATGCTCCCTCGTACGGAATGCCTCGTAAACGCGTTGACCGAGTAGATGGCTCGATAACATACAGTCTGATCCGAGCGCTTTAACAGCGCGGTGCGAGAAATTTGTTTACTTTAAAATCGTGTAATTAAAACTCATCGAAAGTTAGAAGAGTCAAAAGAGTCTCCAAAAGATTTGCAGTTTTATAGAAGAATAGTTTCTTATCTCTCTGTCTATTTAATATAAAAAAAACGAGTTTTTTTTTCGTAGATTATCAGATTTACATTTGACGAAGATATAATAATAATAATAATAATAATAATAATAATAATAATTTAATTGAAATAAAAGATAATATATACAAATAAAACTTAAAAAATGAGGCTATAAATTTAATTTAAGCTTCAGTAACATTATTACTATACTTATAAATTTAATTTAAGCTTCAGTAATAATGTTAAATTAAATTTATAGCTAAATACATCTGGTAAAAAAAAATTGTCAGTTTAATAATTCAAATTACTAATTTTTTTTTTTCGAGATATTAACGCATCAACAATGTCGCACGCATAATTAACTGGCTCTGCATCTCGTAAATTACGATCTACTTTATTAAATATTTTTGCTTGTACAAAATCCTGAGAGAGATGCATGTTCGAGTTAACTGGCTTGAAATAAATCGTTGAAAATTCGTCGAAACGAAAGCAAGCCATTAAGCGGGAAATAGGACACTGAAATAAAAGTACAAACGAAGCATCAGAGTGATGCTATCGAACCGAATTGTGTATATCGCTTCGATGCTCCGATCCAAAATTACATATAAATTAACGGACGATCTCACCAGGCTTTACGGGATGCGTTCATCGATTTGCTATAATCGATGCACGATAGCATTATCATCGTTCGTGAAAAGGTCATAGGTCGAAACTGCCGTGTTGCCCATCGAAATTGCAAGAGTATAAAGACACTTGCGCATGCAGATGTTACGTGCAAATATATTCGCGCGGACGCAGTATAAATTTTTACGTGCCTTCTAAAAACGGATACGAGCGAGTGGCGTTTTATTACTGCCTGCTTCGATATCACAAACGGTAGATTGAGCCTTTAAAAACTCTCGTTTTACATTTTACCGTCTCATCCTCGATTTTAAGACGAAGAGAAATAAAAAAATGAAGAAGCAATTTTTAGAGCTTTTTCTATCTGTTGCAAATTTATAATGACATGCAAATTTAATAAAATCAATAACACGATGAAATATAATTTATTTAATATGAGTCGAAACGTCTGGTAAATCTCTGTATCAATGTTACAAATTGTAATTATTCATAAAAGAATCGATATTAAGAATTACTTATCAGGCTGACTCTCAATAGCTCCCAATTTGCATCATTTATATAAAATCTAATTTTCTGTTGCATATATTTAATCGTTTGACCTAGTTTATTTTTTCTTTCTTTTCTCTCTCATAATTTATTCACAAAGTGCAAAACATTATAAAAACACCAGTTAAAATCTGAGATAAATTGCTAAGAAATCGAAAAGTGTATGTTTCGTAATTTTGATTATTATTAACAAACTGTTATTGCATTTAACTTAAATAGAAATTTTGAGAATAGGAATGGGAAGCAACAGGAAGCTGATATAATGTAATTCTCTTGTAACTCCACTTTGCGTTGTTCCGCAGTATCATCTCGATATAACCGAGGACAATTTTCGAAATCAACATCTCGATGCGAGAACATCCCAGAGAGCTTGCCCGACATGGGGGAGTGAGCGCAGCCCTATACTCGGGTCGACGATTGGTCCGGGGGTAGCGCGCGCGGTGGTGTACAGTCGTGACGTCAATCTGTGACGTCACTATACGGTCTCCTAGCAACGGCGGCTGAAATCCCAGCACGAGCACGCTGAAACCTGGGATTGCACGTATACGCGACCGCGGGTGCCCTTCGGGAGTGAGAGTGAGGGCCCATGCCCGGGCAGAGTGCGAGCTAAACTTACCCCCCTCCCCCTTGCACGTACACTCACATCGTTCCCCACCATCTCTCGATGGTGTTGCGCGTCCTTCTCTGTCGTCGCCCTAGTTTGTAGATCCGACTCCCCGCGAACCACCCTCACACCATCGTTCTCCGTTCACAGCGTTGCAGCAAACTCCCGGGAACGGGATCGTGTCGTGACGTCACGACGACGAGCGGGAGGGAAAAGAAGAAAGGGAGCGATGGAGCGAGGAAATGTTGCATGTGCTGTTTGATTCTCGCTTGTGTCATATACAGGTGACAAATGTAGTTTGATTATATGTCCATTTATATCGCGGCACGCCCTTTTCTACCTTTTATTTCAAGTGGAAGAGCAGAAGAAAAAAATATCAATCTCGTAAAATAACGACACTTCAATTACTTTCATTAACTTCAATTACTTCAATAACTTTTATAATATCGTTAATATTTTGCTCAAAGTGACCCGATAATTATTAAATTTTGATAGCAATAAATAATTTTGACATAAAGACAAGAGGTTCAATTTTATGAAAAGAAACGTAATAACGCAATTGTTAAAAATTTCGCATAGCTCGCAATAAATATATTTTATCGCAAAAAATAGAGCACAGAAGAAAATTTGTATATAAAGCATAAGTCTACTATATAAAATCGAGGGTATTCCTCCGACGGTTGTTAACCCGAGGGTTGTTGCCCAAAATTGAATCGCCAATGGCACCGTGCCAAGAATGCCACGAATCTCCGAGAGAGATTTAGATTTATTACCAGATTTGTTCGAGCTAATCTTTTTTTCTATCTATTTTATTCAACAACACTGTGTAAAATCTTATTGACAGATATTTGCACAGATGTATTTGTGTCATATTAAAATGCACGAGTATCAAAAATACATGTCTCGTTCGCAACTGGATGTACGTCAGCATGTGGGTTAGCGTGTAATTCAGTTAGCGTTAACATCTCTTCAACGTCAAAGATATTGCGACACACTTGCATCGCATGTACATACTACGCTTTCAGAGATAATAAAATTAGGATGACACTGGAGTGTATCGCGTGATTTGTTAAGGTACATAAGCCACGCTAGTAAACCGCGGTAAACATTTGCAGAAATTCTATTCGGAAAGATTTACTGTTATATGTCTTAAAAGAGCTTATGTGACAACCGAGAATGTTTTTCAAGCAATAATAAAAAGATACTCGAGCGAACGTATGAAGGCCGAACAGATTGTTATTGGTCTCTAGTCGCTCGATTTAACGTTCTACCATCAAGAGCCATAAAGAAGCAATGCTTCTTTTTGAAAAAAAAAATGAAGAAAAAGAAAAGGAATTTTCTTAGCGGTACGCGGCTTTCTCTTAATTAAGATCTCGAGATTGGTGACACATCGTGAATTCTTAATTAGTAGTAACGTTGCTCTCGACTACTACTACTTCGTCGAATCTCACTCATTAGTACATACTAATCTGTTTGGCCAATCCTAGACGAGTTTCTGTTTCAAAGGTGATAAAACCACGAAACTAAGTCCGTCTCTCAAGAAAGTTTCCTGAGCGAAGAAAAAGGAAATGGCAGGAGGAAGGACTTCCCTGTTTTCTTAATTAGTTTTGTACTGAACTATCCAAACTATGAACTGTGTGTGTTGATTTGAAATAGACACAGACAGCCAAACAATGTAAATTTTTTAACTACAAATTCTGAAACGAGTAATAAAATAACTCTCTTGTTATAGTTTAAACGGAGTAAAAGTGTGATGGATATAAAAATAATAATATATACGATGTAAATTTAATAAAAATATTTTTTTATGTATTTTTTTGCCAAAATATTTTTTATACAAGAGCAATGAAAATTCTCTGTTTATAGAATAACATGTCAAGCCGATATGAATAAAAGTTGTGCTATATGTATCATAATGTTTTTTTATCACTACTGACGCTAATATATATATCAGTGATATAATATTTAATCTTTTTAAATATTTTTCATTAAAATAAAACCCGGCAGCGATTCACCGTTACGTAAAATTAAATCGTTTATATTCTTATTTCCTCTTCATAAGTTTAAGAGCTCGCTCGAATAATGTTTCGAAACGAACGTTTCTGCGTGCTTTATTTTCGGCCTTTCCGTTTTCCTTCCCGGGCAGCTGTTTTATGCGATTTCCTTTATTTCTCTCTTAACTCTCTGGCCTTAAAAGCTTCTACGTTTTCTAGTATCGCGCGTGCTATTTCTGTGCTCGCAATTATAAAAATATTATTGCGAAACGCCAAGACGAGAAACTGCAAGCGATGAAAGCGTAGAAAGAGTGAAAGAATCGATACTACTGGGAAAAGAATGAGGAAATGAACATCGACCGATGAAGAAAGTTGTACGACAAAGCAGAGCGGGAAGAGGAGACACAGGAGAAATAGAGAATACTTTGCCTTAATTCCGTTAATCCTCGCCTACACTTCTAGAGTTAACTACATTTTGTATCGCTCTGCAATTGCAGTTACACTTCACGAGTTAATTTTATATAATTTTAACTTAGCTAACGCTTTTAGTTTCTCTAAGCAGAATCAAATTAAATATCTCGTTTTATTTGTAATTACTCCCGATTATGGGATTATTTCCAATCATGCGATTATTGATCGAGTCAACGGAGACAGATTGCGAATTTGTTACAGATTAGAATCTGTTGAAGTGTCGACGACACGTTCGTAAGTAGGTCAGAATGGCGAATTATTGGGCTACTCGCTAGTCTCTTGTGGCCTCTCGTTATCTCGTTATTGAGTCTTGTATTCAATAGCAGAGGGTGCAAAGGAGACGAAGAGAAACTAGCAGGAGGCGTTGATAATCGTGATTGCGCTCAACTAAATTGCGACGTTGCAGCTAACGACAAGTAATAGACAATAAAGCGGCATTCTAGTTTGAGTACCGTCATTAAAATCTAAATATCTATAGCGATAAAGATGTGCGGAAAGAGAAGGAGGCCGCAATATGAGGTAAATTAATTGGACTGTAAATATAATCTGTATATTGTTGCATATTTTATGCTGCGATTATTATTGCGTGTCAAATCTGTATTTCTTTGATTGTTACGCCTAACATATAATTACATTTTTCCTGTAATCCGCGTTTATCATTTGTATCTGGTAATGCATAAGCAATAAATAAAACTATTTGAATATGCTATATAATTTCTAATAAAATGTAAATATTATTTATATATAAACAATACAATCATAGCGTTACATATTCATCATCTCATACATATTATCATTATTATCTTTTATAAAAATTTACTAATTTTATAAAAATAAACTAAAAATACTATCACAGATTGAGTATCGCGTATTTTCAAATTGAAATTGTGAATTTCATAAAAAAAGAGAAATAAAAAAAATATTTTGTGGTCTTGACTGATACGTTAACAATATCACGCGTACTTTTTTTTCTTCTAAAAACCGAACAACAAATATTTATTCATAAGTGATCAAAATATTTCGGTATGGTTAAGAATCGATTAACAATCGATTTGTTAAAAGATGGCCGAACGCTCGATAAACATGAGCCAGATGGATGGACTGAATGGTGAACAGATGCAGATCAAGATACGTAGAGATGCTGTAGTGTCTCTTGTTAATCGTCGCAAGGTGACATCATTTATCGATGCGTACTAACGAGAAGGTAGAGGCAGTAGAGATGGAACGGTAGGGAACTCCTTTGGCGGTAATTGTGAAGACCCAATTAGAGCCAATCTGGATAAAGAGGAAGAGAGGGAGAGAGAGAGAGATGATAGAGGAACAAAGAGAATCAGAGACAGAAGTAAACAAGCATTGAATGAATAGCGACGATCATTCATCGAATGTGTAAATTATGTAATTATTCAATTACATAATTTATAATTAGAATCTTGAAAAGTTCATGTTATATTAATTATGTTAATTATTAATAACTAGATAGAATTAGAAATGTGTGTATACATATGCATACATATCAAATATAAAGTTAGGAAATCCGCAAGGAAATAAATTGCGCTACGCACTTAATTTATGCAGTTACGGGAAATCGGATGCGTTTCTATTGTATGTGTATGGAATAATTTTATATTATAACAATATCAAACACCTCGTATCCCTCTACAATACGGCTGTTATTCCAACTATGACGGAACGTTTCCTCTTTACGAGAGATAGTCTAAGTAAAAGCGCCACGTCGAAACTCGAGAGTCTGAGAACTCCATCGTACGAATTAACAGCAAATGTAAATGCCGCTACAGATGATAACCATCGTACAATGCTCTATACTGTCGAGAAATCGTAAATTAAATTCGTAGAAAATTTATTAGATGTATCGAGTTGCGAAGAAACCACATTTTGTATCACCGAAGAATATTAACAATATAATAATATTTCAATCCTTTAATATTTCAATCTGTGTAAAATCGCTCAAATAATGTTCACAAATTTATTCTTTTAAATATCAATAGAATATTGATTAGTTTGGTAAAAAATAAAGCGGTAGTTATCTTTTACTTCATGCAAGCAATTTCTAAACGCAAAAGCATTTTATCTTCATTACCGTAACGAGTAGATTTCGATAAAAAAGGATTTTGCGAGAAGCTGTGAATCTTCTAAGTTAGAGGATTGCGTATCACTCGTGACGAGACTACTGATCAATAACAATGGACAGTAATATAAAGCTCTAATGTAAAACTGAATTGACTCTTGAAATTATCATATCCAATTGTTGGTAGATTAATATAAAAAAATAAAATTTTTATAAATAAAATTTTTATAAATAA